>NW_028280123.1:0-191261 GCF_059751315.1 Micrasema longulum | reverse complement strand
TGTAAAGTGTTATAATTTCAAGAAAACTCCAGGTTTACCACCAACAATGTTTATTATCATCGTATTAAATGGTTTAAGATTATACATAAATACAACAACATAACAGTCCCTAAAAAATAATATGCATAACATATGTACTTGTAAAAATAAAATAAAAAAAGATTTGTCTTTAAATCACAACATAATATCGGCATATTCTGGCTTTACAAACCAATGAGTGTAAAAAAAATTCACAATGATAATATTTTTTTAGTCTTTTGTAGAAGTGTACAGTTCAAAAATATTTTTATATAAATAAGTAATCAGTTTATAAACCAATCCGACATTAAACAAATCCATATTCTTATTACTTAGCACCTTATGATAATAAATTAATATTCCATTTACGTTCTTATGAGATAATTATCTTACATAAATCAGACTACATATTTACAGTACACTAATATTAGGTATTATTGTCTCCATGTTTTAATTGTCTTTTTAAATTAAGATATGTATTTATGAAGCTTATTTTATTTTCTAAATACATATTTTTAAAATATATCTGATATTTAAAAAAAATCACTTTTAGTTATTTGTTTTTTTTGTTCGTCTTTTTGTTGTTTGTTATTTGTTTTATCATATTCATGTACTTTTTGACCAAGATGTACATAAACACGTTGAATATTGATTTTTGTTAAATAATGAATATACCATGATGTGTAGATAGTTCAGGTTTTAATTTTAATTAATTATTTTACTCACACTCAATTCTATAGTTTTCCTGGTTAACATGATACAATTTTTTTCACTTTTTTCTAATATTGCATGTATATACAATATATTATTTTAATTTATTTAAATATTTTTGCGATATATAGATAGTCTATTGAAAATAATAATAAATTATCTATACGTATGGTGATACAAATACCACGATAATTTTACATGTTTACCGATGATACTGCAATTTTTTGCCAAAATGTTTTACTGAAATAAACTTGCTATAGGGACTAAGAGGCGTCTGTTTTAAATTATTTTTACGCTAAATAAGGATAGTTTTTCTGATACTTCAGTGGTATTTTTGGTTGATAAAAATCGTAAGTAATATATTAACCCAACGCTTTTTAGGTTCCTCTGCCAGATAATTAAATTGATAATTAAGCGGTATTGCAGTATCACTGATGATATTTTTTTTGTAGTCATATTATATTCTATGTACATATAATGCTTACATATATATTTAGTATAATAACATTCTATTGTTGTCTCATGGCCGTAATCAGACTGGGTACACTTAGAAATATATAAATGTTCAACCATTTTTCTACTTAAAGGTCAATTATTGTTTTGTACATCCAAAAACAGCAAAAGCTTAAAAATCGACAAAAACTAATGTTGAAACTGGGGAAAAATTGTGTAAAACGTAATTTATGTTTTTATTACAATCTCCTTTAACTTATTCTTAAGGATAAGAAACGGGAATAAATTTTGGAGCTGGAGTTTTGGCATAAGTTTTTTTAAAACGGAATGGCGAATTAGTTGTTGGCGGTTCATACGTAGGAAGATCAATATGAACGTCATCAGTGCTTTTCTCTTTGTAATGGTTAGACGCTGATGTCTCCAGATCGTTCTTGTGACTTCTCGCTACTTGATTTTGGTTTACAGTTTGCTGATATACAGATTCAAATTGCATCAATTCTGGAAATGATTGTGATTGTATTTTCCTGTCGTCTCTTGCATTGCTCGGGTATACGATGATTATCTTTTCAGATGAATTTCCATCGGACTGTAGTGTTATAGGAGGTAGTGTTGTGGTGGGAGCTTTCACTATCTTTATCGGAGGATTCTCCGAATAACTTGTCTGTTGTTGCGAATTTCCTGAGGGTATTTCAGCTATATTTGTATTACGAGGAGTGGATATAATTTCTAACTCTGAAATATTTATATCTGTACGATCAGTCGTATTTGGTGGATGTAAGTTTTGAATGGTATCAATTTTTTCATTAAATTTTTGTTGTTGTGTTTTCAGTTCGGGGAAGTTAGAATTCGGTTCACTTTCTTCGAGCGGAACATACTTGGGTGTTTTATCTACTTGATCGGTGGACTCCAAATCTTTACCGAAAAACAAGAATCTCGGAGTGTACGCCGACACTAGTGGTAACAGAGTGTTTCTCGCATACTTTTCAGCCTTTTCTAGAAATGAGACTAGGCGACTCGGTAAAAACTGTACCGTGAAACCGGTTTCTTCATTCTTGCTCTGTGCTATTTCTTTCTTTTCCCTACTTTGCCATTGGAAGATACTAAAAGTGTCATCTTCTATTGTCGTTGTTTGTATTTCTCTATTTTCAGTACTTTGATTATCATAAGTTGTGCCGTTGTTGTTATTAGAGCTTATCTGATTCCATATATTACTTTCGTCTGTTTCTGGCGGCATTAGATTATTAGACGGAGTCCAGACAGTTTTGTTTGCTATAGTATCACTTCTGTCTATAAATTTGATGATTCCGGGTGAAGAATGTTCGTACGGTTTATGAGCTCTATTTGTTCTTGCATGTGGCGGTTGGGAGGATCCGCTTACATATTTTGGTGTTCCCGTGGTTGATCCGAGAATCGGTTCAGTAATTTCTTTTTTTATTTTGTTAATATCGTGTGAACGAGCATTTTTAGTTGTCGGTGCTTTCAGAATAGGTTCAACTATTTCTGTGTAGTTTTGTAATACATGAGCTACTTTACTCTCAAAGAATGGAAAACTCGAATACTTTTTGTTGATACTCCCAAATGCTCTTCCACTTTCTCTCTCATTCGGAGTGTTATCTAAAGAATTGGCTAAAAGAGGCTGCCATGGCAAGTTAAGAATATCAGCCGCATCTATAAGTGAAAGTAGAGGGTCTGTTGTTTTATTTTCCATGTCTATTCTGAAATGTTCTCCCATCGGTATGACTTTAGGTTTTCCTTCTTCATTTTCTGAGTTGGGGAAATCTTTTCCCAGAATACTTTTCAATTTACCATTTAAATTGGCCATAAAAACATCTTCTCTCTTAATAGAGGTACTACCTGTGTTAGAATCAGATTGGTCAATAATTTCATCGCCGATTTGGACTACTTGTGTTGGAATAAATGATTGTTTGGTCAGTGTATTAGTGTCATCTACATTTTTATCCAAACTCTCAGGTTCATTTGATTCAACTTCTTTTTGTTCATCTGGAATCTGTTAATAAATAAAAATAAATTAGTAGCTTCTTTAGTATGGCCACTGTTAATAATAAAATTGGCACAAAACTTAGAATAAAAATAAAATCTGTTATTAATAATGAGTGCTCAAAAAACAGTTTGTGAATCTCGTACTGAAAGTATTTATTTTGAAATATTTACATGCAAGTATTAGTGAGAGCCAGATTCTTATTTGTGGATACTACATGCATATTTTATAATAGGTTGTCATATCTCTGATTACTATTTATTTAACTAGTGTTTTTTGTATTTCAGCAAATCAACAGAAAAAAACACTCAAAATACGAATATTACATAACGTGAAATATTCAGGATTCAGTAAATAATACGAGTATACTTAAAATATAGTGCAAGGATGAAATGTGTCATCACTCACACTGATAAAAATTCAAAACTAGGTGCGCAAACAAACGTGATTGTGTTTCACATAAAGCAAATCTCAACAAGCTGTCTATTCCAAACCTTTTACTTTTTACCAACTGGGAAAAATATCTTTGATATTGTAGAAAATACTTCTCTATTTTCGCTAATAGCCTTTTTTTCTGTTTTTACGGTTTCCATCTTACATGATTTAAAAAAAACAATATATTAATAAAGAATAAATAGACCCAAAATTTTAATTCAATTAATTATTATATTACATATTACACTGAATTCTGCAAATAAATTCTCTCTGGCAGAAAAAGTCATGTATCTAAATATATTGCGCAATACATACCTTAGGATGGTTACAATCTCCAGGATAGAGTGGTAATGTGACTGGAGATCCAGAATTGAGACTCAAGTCTCTTTTACAGATTGAAGATCTAAAATATTTTAAATGAATCATTTAAACAAAAATAAAATAAAAACATGTGGTTTTTTACAAAATATAAATTCATTTTTCAATAAAACTTACGATTTTCCAAAGCTGTCGCTGAGTAAGATTTTATCAACTGTCCATCTGTTCAATCCAGAGCTGATCCAACCGGAGTAAGCTTGGTATTGGAGTTGAACTTTGACTGGTATTCCTAGAGCTGGGTGAGGAACCAACATTCTCGATAATATCCCCCCACGGGTTAACTCTGAATCATCCTTTCTGCAAATATTCATTATGTTATTAACAATTCGGTCACAAAATATTAAACGTGAAGAGGGATTAAAATGAGTATAAGAAAATTAATGTCTGCATTTACACGATTTTTAATTTAAAAAAAAAGAATCATGTAGGCATTCCAAGGCAATAATTTATTCATAAAACGCTCTTTAAATGAAAACTGTTGGTTAATTACATGCATCCAATAAATTTAACCGGACCATTAAATTTACTTGATGTTAGAATAGTGTTGAAATCTACATTGTTCATCCGTGCCATAGTGGATTTTGCCATGGCGGCGTTGACATAATTTATTGAACAGTTTTATCCTAATTACAACATTACATCCTGATTTATGTAATGCTTTACCCACGCAATATTATTTCGTTGCCAATTTTTATATCTGTCTTTGTCTTGTGAAATTTAAATGATGCGCTTACCTCGTGAGTGGGAATGTTTCATTTAGTCCAGAGTCTCCTACCAAAGTAAGGAGAATTCGCCCGTAGCTCACAACTGTTTGATTGCTCTTCGAACTTTCAACTCGAACATAATACTGGTGTGCTAAAATCATAAATAAGAAATCATCTTGCTGGCACCAACTAACTCTTAGACTTATAGCTACATAAAAATGGAATAGGTTTTACCACAGAAAGGTTCCTCCTCTCTTGTCAGTAAGTACATCTGTCCCCTTCCGTTAGCTCTGTCAGCATAGTAGCCCATATTGCCACACCTCCGTCCTCCATTACAGCCGAAACAACGACCCTTTTAATTAGGTTTAAGAAACACTTTTACTAAACGATTATGCATTTTTATAGAAATATAAATAAATTTTGCTTCTAAGGATCAAATACAATAGATGATCAGATCAGGATTCTAATAAGTATTAGTCTTGTACACTTAAATAATGAGAATTTTAATCAGTATGTAATTTGAAAACTATAATTTTTATAGGGATGGGCCATGGAATTTTTTAGTAATATTTGTAGTGATTTGAAGAGATACCTTAGAATAGTATTTAAATTATACTAATTCGGAACGTATTTATTAAAAAGCATGAGAAATTAATCTCCGATGAGAAAATTCTGAATATTTACCGCTAAAAAGTCTTCATAAGTCTCGCACGGAAAACTCGGAAAGTGGCATTTTGGTGATACTGAATCGGTGAAGAATTTGTACGCTCTTCTGTGGTTGCAAAGAGACCTTCCTTCATTGGCCGAAGACCAGATTATATCAGTTACGGCACCGACAAACAAGTTGGAGCATCCGGTTTGCATTCTGCCACCGTTTGGGTAGAAGTCCACATGTCCCATTGGCTGCCAGGAACCTAAACCGCCCAGGATGAGATTCTCGCCATTCGAATGGATGACATCCACAAACATGGCGTCGTTACTGTCCAGCCGAGCTCGAGGATCTTGAGCTTCGAAAAGTGGACCAGCCGGATCGAGACCTAAAAGTGATAGTGACGTGAAACATGGAAGTATTTTTTTCTAAGTTTTGACACAGTAATATGTCATTTTACTTGGCAAAGGGGAGAATACCTGTTATTCTTGAAATATTTTTTAATTGCGAACCGGCGAATCCTGCTACGTGCGCTCCGAGGCTGAAACCAATTAGGTGTACTTTGTCGAAACTCAGGTTTATGTGATCTGCCAAGCCTGAAATATTACAATTTATCACATTATTACATATCTCGCAAATTAATATATATATATTTAGAAAGTAAATTCATCAAAATAGTGTGGCTGACAGAGAGTCCCCAGGACTCTATTTCTACTCTAGTTTTCTGAGAGAGATGTTGTAAATATAGCTTGAAGAAAGAAAGGGAAAAAAAATTCAAGCATAAACACATTAACTTTATTATGTTGAAATCAGCCAATGACAAGTCATAAGCCCAAATGCCTCGACTTTCATTATCGCTTCTCTAATAAACATTTGGACATATTCAAAATATTTCTATATTATAACACTTCTGCATATTTTTGAGAATTTAATTTTCACCTTTTTAATTATACCTAGGTAGGTACTTGTTTAAATTAAAATTACCAACTTAAATGATAGAAACCAACCTAAGGATAGAACATTATATTTTTTTCCAATTAATAAGATAATTGCCATATTTTATGGAATATTGTTAAGTCAATGCCACTTCAATTAATATAATGAGAATTGCCTTTAAGGATATTTATTTAAACCTTGTAGGCTTTACATGTTTTACATACATATATACAAATAAAGACAGACATGTATTTTACACAGAAGTAGCAAAAAATATAAATGATTTTTAGAAAAAGAAAAATATTTTTAAAAAAATAGTATAAAATAATTTGATAGTATTGATTTGTGTTTAAAACAATGAGCGAACCTTCTAACAACATAGCCAGTTGCTTTCCCACAAGTCGTGTATTTGCTGCTGCCCTTACGTAGTTGGGTACTATGGCTCCATTTTCCCAATCGACACAGATTACATTACACTCTTCCTGTAATATAAAACAAAGGGAAATTATCCTACACAAAATATTTAAACTCAAATTTAACAGTTTGTCTATAAAATTTTCACAAAAAACATTTTAACCAAACTTATTTGTTATCATCATCATCCTCCTTGGCACACCCAGTGGCGCATAGGGCACTGCATTGGTAAACCAAATGCAGCGTAGTTTGTTCATCTGTTACATGAAGGTAAGGTGATCAGTCTCACGCTTAGTTGCCAGTCCTGGTATAGTGAAACATTGCAGTTCAAAAAATGTTTTAAATCAATATTTCAAGAATGGTAGGCAAGAGCAAAAACCGCTACATGAGGAGGCGGACTCCACTCAATTTCTTTATTCAGGATTTTACATGAGAGCAGCGATCAAGCTAAAAACACTCGTCCGGAGTTCTGGTTCTTTTTTTAAGCCAATCAACAGGCTTTTATACGGTATATGTGGGACCAATAGGAGGCGAGCTTTCTGAAGAAGAACAGTACTGCGGATCGGAGTAAATAATGCGTTAGATTTTATTAGTAGATTGGTGGTAATGCACGCTGACTGACAATATAAAACATTAAATTAACTCAACCTAAACATTCTTAGAATGTATTTAAATGCACAATAGATATAATCATTGCATTATCTAGGCAGACATGACAAATGTATCATCTCAAGTCAGGAGTGATAACACCGCTTGCTTCTTGAATGCTCGCCTTTGCTGTAGGAACACATCGAAAGTACTGTTTTGTGAGATTTTTTAAACTGTTTTGAGGATCCTTGGCAGAGGGGAAAAAAATCAGATGTTGGCTCTGAAATTTCTTACAGCAGACAGCATTGCTACACAAGTTACGGTGAGGCACATTATGGTTAATCTGAGCAAGGATATCGTGGGCACCTGTATGGAGAGTATTAAACCAGCCATTCCATTTCACGTGCAGAACTGTAAGTATTCTTCATCCGGACACAGAGAAAAACGTATTTGTTAAAAGATTATTCATCATCATTCCCTTTCCGCAGCTAATGGTGCATTGGCACACCTAATGCAGCATATCTTGATCATTTTTTTATTAGAAGATCATTATGATAAATCAGCTAAGTATGTATACAGGGTGTTCTTTAAACCCTGTAAAATTCGAAACCACGATGATCAGTATAAGCAAGAAGACATACTGGCACATTAAAATAAATTTTTAGAACAAATAAAATTTTAAAAAAATAAAATATTAAAAAAAACAAATGGTTGCTTACTTCTGCAGGGGAGAAACGAGGTTGGGGGAAGGGGGAGTTTCATATACCGCCAGCTACGCGGCGGCGCCCCCCTCACTTCTCAACTGCAGAAGTACGCAACCATTTGTTTTTTTTAAATATTTTCTTTCAAAAAAATTTGTTCGTTCTAAATATTAATAATTAATAATAATTTTAATATGCTAATATGTCTTCTTGCCCATACGATCACCGTGGTTTTTGATGTGACAGGGTTTAAAGAACACCCTGTATTCATATTATTATGTTGGTATGTTATGCAGTGTAATTACCACAGCCATCAGAGCCGACCTCATTTCGTATACCCAGACATGGTCGCAGTTGGAGCCGAAGCCGTGGACTATGACCTTGGTAGGGCTGGAAATGTTGAAGGCACGATCTGCCCATTTCCATGCCGCCGTCAGGTTTCCGAATGGGACATCCAGCAAGGGAATGTCGCCTCTAGAATGATTGAACAATATTTAATTACTAAACAATGCAAGGGAATAGGAGTTTTTTAAATAGTTTTCAGGAGTTTTCATAAGAAACCAAACAGGAAAGCTCACTTACAAAAAAACTCTGCAAATATCTAAGGTCTTCCCCTAAAAATTACATTTTTCAACTTAAAACATATTGTAAACCAGGTCCTCAATTATGAAGAGATGATAAAAGTGATTTAACGATATTTGTCGATATGGTATATTCGAATTTTTCTTACGAAAATTTAAATGATTGTAAACGATGAAGGCAACTGAAAAATTCATACAAACGTTTAATAATTTGAGTCCCTACCGGAAGACCACGGTAAATATTTTATCTTCTTGCAATCGAGGGCCCGGGTGCAATTATGAATCTTATCGCGGGGTAGAGAAGAATGAAATTTGGGAATTTAAATTGTTTTCATGCGACAATACTTTGTTTCATAGTCACTCACACTGACGAAGCGATGCAAAAAAATTGAACGTCAAAAAAAAGTTTGGGTAGGATAATAGCGATAGTGAAATTATGTGTTACAACATCGATTTTTTCAATACCATTATTGGTATCGATATTTTTAGGTCCATCATTACTCATCGTAAATATTGTTCGAGCATTGTGGATGGTTAACAATCAATTTCGCAGGAAGAATGCGAAAAATATTTATACATGAAATAAATGTGTCCATCGGCGAGTTCTAAATATATATATATATATATTCGTATTGTATAAATAGAGAGTAATAAATTATTATTATTGTTTATCAAGTATTTCATTAGTAAAATATACATTATTTAGTTATAATGTGTTCCTCACTGGGAAATCTCGAGCCGAGGAATATTATAATACACCCGTTTAGGAAAATGTTTTCAATGACATAAAAAACATAATTAATACCTAATGCATTAAAGACTTGATTGTGATTTTGCACGAGTCATTCAAAAACTGTTAAATTTGTTTGAATTAGGTAATAAATATATCGAATGCTCCTACTTCAACTAATTGCTGTGCACTTATAAAACCTTTGACGGTAGTTACAAATAAACATTCTAAGACAAACGGTGTGGAAACAATTTATTCAGAAAAAACATTTTCACCGATAAAATTTATATTAGAAAGGGCTTTTAAAATTGAAAAACGTGATTAAAAACAATTAGGTGAATTTAATGAAAGCGTTAAAATTGTACATAATTTTCATTTTGATGAATAAACGCATCGTTTTTGAATGCAGAGATATTTAGGACTACTAGTGGACCCGACAGACGTTGTCCTGCCCGAACGATGGTTTGCCTGCTATTAGCTTGGAAAAATACCTTTCATTGATCAGTAAGTACCTAGGTACTTTTTCGTGATTATATTTCAAAACCAAAAATTCTTAATATTCAAATATTTAATTTAAGTATGTACCCAGGTACTTGATTATGGTTGAATTTCAAAACATAAAATATTTTATTTTCAAATATAGCATTCTTTTTGCAAACGTCAAACTCCGGTCTTCTCACCAACGGAGGGGTGTACTTATGTTGGAATACGATTTTTTTTAAATGCATTGAATTTAACATTATTTAAGTTTTACCAAAAATCCAGTAAAAATAAATAAATGGGTAGAAATTATAAGGAATTTGAGGAAAGCATCTGATTGAGATCCACAAAAAACAAATGCTGTGTGTAAATATTCAAAAACAATCTTTTCTTATACACAAAAACATCCTTCCATTTTTTTGTGCATTCTCCTCGAATGCAACCTTGGTATATCGATGAATAAAACATTTATTCTTCTTACTTATTTTTTGAATATTGGATTGAAGATTTTTATATCCACGAACACGCACAGCGCAAAGATCAATTTTTTTCTTAAAACTGCACGTAAATCTGTTAAGCCGTTTAGGAGGAGTTCGGTGTCGTCACACGTACAGAGTAATTATACATATAAAGATTCTATTTTTTTCGAATTGGTACTTATTTGCTGCGAAAAAATCTTTTGAAGGATTTATTTTGCCAAAGCGAATTAAAATAGTTGAAATATTTTATACAACTTTACTACAATGCTTATACTATTATAGTAGTATTATATTTCTGTAGTATTTTTTTCGGGTTTTTAGTTTAAAGTTAGATACTTATACACAGATAAAATAGTAAATAATTATCGAAAAGTAACACTAAAATATTTTGCTTTGTGAAAATATTTTTGTCTCGAAACTGAGTCTTGTTTATTTCTTTATTTATTCATATTTTTTACTTACAAACCATATTAAATATTAAAAATAATGTGACCTCACTGGGGTTTCCCGTGCCGAGGACACTTAACAATATACTTTAAAAAAAATTACATTTGAGAATAAACAAAGGAGACTAACTTAAAAAAAACTAATATAATTAACAAATATTCAGACAGTTTTATAAACGTAATGGTATTTATGTACATCTATATTATTTCAGCCCTCCTTTTTAAAATTAGGTAATTATTCATGAATAAATTAAAAGTTAATACCGTACAGCGGTCAATCAAAGATAATGTAGAACTATTCGGTCAATTCCGTACAGTAGTTTTAAGTTTAAAGAAAGCAAGTTTCATATGTTTGTATCTGTCATACTCGTTCGTCTAATGTAGTCTCGCACCCATGGAATTAAGAATGGTCCAGAAACCGTATACGCACATCAAACAGAAGGTGACTCAACTACTCATAAATGAGTAGGTTTACGTTTTGACCCATTAGTTTATTTGTAGACGTCGCTCAGTACGCAACTCCCGATTTAAATTAAACTCTGCCGTGTTGTGTCCTTTTAAAGTGAAGAAATACTGCTAGGATCATAAAGAAACAGGATGCAATCACATTTCATGTGTAATTAGCTAATGAATGTGTATATAACAAATGCATTACAGAATCAGAAAATAAGCCGCAAGTACAAATTTTTAAGAAATTAGGTAGTGACTGTGTGAATTTCCCCTTGTAAGCATATTCAGCATAATGTTATTGATGGCGTAACACTTAGTTGAGTGCGTTTTTGTAACTACAGGACGTTGAATATCAATATACGTTTTTGGTTGATTCCGTACACTGTACGGTATTAACCACCATAACTATTTGTATTACACCAAGCTTGTCACTTGACCTAATTGTTTTTTTTTATCAAAGTTTACCTCAGAATTGTCAATGTGGAGAAAGAACATAAAGGTAAAAAGTGAGTAATATGCGAAGAATTTGGTAAGAGCAGAAAATTATGTCACAGATGTGTAATGCAGAAATTGGGCACACGCTTTATACAGGGATGATACTTTTTCGGACAACTGTTTGTGTGAATTTTACGAACGAATGTACCTTTGTTAAAATTATAATAAAAGTTTGATTGATAAAGTCATTTTACCATTTGTAAAAATACCTTTAATCGTGCTTTTTTGAGCCTTGAAAGAATGTACGAAATTAGACAAACGATGTACATAATTCCGTACTTCCCCCTTTTTCAAATTCTTTATGTTTTAGGGTTCCGTGGTAGTCACATATAAATAAGCTTTGGTCTTATAAGACTTAACTAAATTAAGGATAAATTGGTACACTTAATAGATTCCAAGAAAATGATGTTCGAACTTAGGTGTACAGCATTACCCTCCTCTACAGGTGGTGCCTTCTGCCATCTGACTATGATTTTTGTCAAACACAGTTTAATGGATCAAAATGGTGACAGAAATGCGTTTTTATATGTTGCTTGTACCTAAAGAAGAAACTTTAAAAATAATTTAACTGTTTCTAAAAAAGCATAATGATATTCTATGACTTTTTACCTGCTTTTGGTAGAGTACAGAAGGAATCTTGTATTGATCTCCTGTGGTGGACTAGGCAGCATCTCCAGGTATCCAAATGGACCAGAGTCTTCGAAACATCCCAGCTGGTCGTAACATACTCTGCTATTCGGCGATCTTTTAATTCTAGAAAGTAACACAATCAATTGAATAAGTGCTGTATTAAGTAATTAATTTATTTATTATATACGCCCAGAGGGCTTTTACATGACAAGTACACAAGTAAAATTTAAACGTATTTACATATATATTAAATTACTACCCTATATTCAATTAAACTTAACCAGTAAAAAATACACAACCGCCGTGGCCGACAGGCGCCTTGGCGCAGTTGGTTAGATGGCTAACTGTGAAACTGTTCCCGCGAGTATCAAGAAAAAATCCAATGTTTTTTCTGTGTTGTGATGTATTTTTCATAAATTCATTCCAAATCCTGTCTTTCGCATCTGCGATAAGCCTCTAAAATAGAAGCTTAGAGGGTTATTCCTTTTAAAAAAAAAATTTTTTTAGTCAACATTTTCCGTTCGGATTTATTGCACACAGAACAGAACATTTCATTTTAAATACAGCTTATTTTCAAAAAGATTTAAGGTACTCGTATTTTCAAAATTTTAAACAACGTTTAAAAATTAAAATCATAACTGCACAAATAAAAACGTTTTATACAAACGTTAGATACGTAAGTATGTAAGTACGTAAGTAACTAGGTAAATCATTTCCAAAATATTGTACATATTTTTTGTACATTTCAACACCGCGAATTGCTGCAATATGGACGGGGATCTATTTTTAAATAGTTATCAATTCTCGATAGTTTTAATTAAAAAAATATTGTGTATAATCAATAACAATATTTCTACTTAATTATTTAATCAAACCAAGGTTTAACAAACAAGATACGCAGTTCGTGTTGATTGTAATACACACGCAATTTGCAATAATTATCCATTACAAGCATATTTATTATGAAATTTTCAAAAAATGTGTTTTTATTATTATATCCAAAAACGAGTTTGTTGTAATAAGAAAACGAAAATGATAATGTTTAATTTTCAGACCTATTAAATTGATGAACGTATGTATCAGGTAGACGGTATTGCAATATTTTTTCAAACAAATACCTAACACGTTAATTGATTTCGCTAAATACCTGTATTTATCATGTATCTAGCTGTGTTGGTAGTTGGAACTTAATATTATAAACCACTGGAAGCATTAACCTTTGGAGAAATTTATTCATGTGAACAATAAACTATCGACGGTACAAGTGCCTCCTACATTGTATAACATTTTTCTCTGAAAAAATGCTTGCTAGAGTTTTAAGAAAAGTTGTGGAAAAACAAAAGCATTGTTTAGATGTTTCTGTTAAACTCACTAGCGTCTGGGAAAATTATTAAGCGTTCAATAGCTAATTTAACTTGCGTCTAATTGTTGATCATCGTGTTTTGTTCTGAATATACACGTTTTTACTGGTTGAAGCCTCCAGCGTTCTCATCGTTTGTTTGTCTACACTTATGTACGTACATAGTGTTGTAGTTAACGCTCTAAATTATTGTGAATGTTATCAAGGATTGATTCCTAGCTGGGATTCATCTTATGAATGACTGATTTTTAAACAATCAGCTTCTTACTTCTCAAAAAGTAAAAGATGGAAGAATTCAAAATATATTGATGGACTGGCACCAAGTGTAAAATTTATCACCTTACTTTCATGTAACAGATCTGATGATGGAAATACGTTGCATTTGGTGTTTTAATTCAGTGGCCCCATACACCATCGAGTGCGGATAGGTGTGTGTGTGTGCGTGAATTATGATGGTAAGAATATTATTACGAATTTTCTTGAAGTAATAGAACCTAATGGCAAGAATTTGTACCTGGTACGATTGTGTTTCTCGCTCCACTCCTTCATGGAGGATATAACTGCTCGCAGGATCTCCGCATCCCGAGCCTCGTCTGCCGTCTCGTCCAATGCCAGGATTGGGCTTCCTAGTTCGTTGCGCCATCCCGATCGGATCTCTGTAAAAAAGATAACAACTTAACAATCCGACTAAACAGATTTCATAAAAGAGGGAATAAAAAAGATAATGAGCAAATAAAAAAAATTCTAAAACATATCTTGAGTGATAAAAATAATAATAAAAAACAATGAAAAATTTAGGGAAAAATGACTAAGTAAATTATGAAAGCAGACCGACAGACAGCGTCGTTACTAGGGGCTGGCCAGACGGGTGGCTGCCAGGTGCGCAACCCTCAGGGGGCCGCACTTTGCAGACCCACAGCCTTCTATTCTCTTTCTCTTCGTAGAAAATAAGCCTTGGAGGGCGCAGAGTTCGAATCTTGCCAGGGGCGCTCACGACCTAGCTAGCTACTAGCGTAGCGTAGCTAGCTTCGTATAGCAGCGTCGTCGCTGCCGATAGATAGTAAATTCGTTTGAAGTTCTTTGGTGAATTACCATAAATATCTGTATGTTTCGCATTGCGCTTGTGAACCTTATTGTACTGCCTGCACATGCAAGAGATGGGATTACATCCAATATTTGAGGAAAGGTGAAAATCACTTTAGTATCTTCAATACTACACTCTAATTAAGTTATTTAAATTTAATATATAATACAAATTATTTAAAAAAATCATATAATAAAAATTACAATATAAACTTTAATATAATTATAGTGGAATTCTCTGAAGATGTCAAAGTTACGAAGCCGTATGCTAGAACGTAATTGTGTTGCTAATGAGTGACGAGTCAAAGTAATAATGAAGGAAACATGTCTATGGGCCGGCAGAGTGAATGAGATTCTCAAAAAATATTAAACATTATGAAGCTGGGTATTTTAATATTATGTAGGTACACTGTTTTTCAAATAGCAAATATTTAGTAAATAAATAATGAGAATAACGACGATAATTGCAATTATTTACGCGTACGGGTAAACAATACATAATACCTACATTAGCGATGACTTTCTTGAGACATCGCCGTAATAATGCCTCAGAAGCATTTTATTAGTTTTAACACACACTAATCGTGTAAAATCATCCAACCAGGAAGAAATAATACGATTTACTAATTACGAAACTGAGAGGAAAGCGGTATTCATCATGATGGAGCAATCATCAACCCGTCATAATATCGCTGCCGGAAATTTCGAATAAACTACGGCAAAATCAATTTTATTTCTGATGGTCGCAGAATGTGCTGTCGAAATTTCCTTTGTTTTCTCTCTTTATAATATATGACTTTTGATCACAACTACTATTGGGTGCAGTTCTTCTCATATGGGAATCTAGATATTGGATTTGGCACTGGATTTTAGTTTTGTGACGTATTTTATCAAGTTTGCGTATCATTATTTATCCGATTTGGTATCACACTTAATCAAACTGTTTTTTAAAATATTTTTGCTTCATTTGTTAAAAATAAGCGACGTCAAAATAACTTCTTAAGTTATATTCGGTTAATAAATGTCATATTCATGAAAAGACTGACATAAAATAATAGGGTATTTTTGCACTAGAATATTTCATAGTCCCTGGACTTGCACCTTAAACGTGAAACGGATAATCTTACATTCATGTAACAAAAATAAACAAAATGCGCTGCGGTTGGTGTACTGATGCAGTACCCTATGCATCATTAGATGCGGAAGGGAATGATCGTTATTTTACGCATGAATTAATACATATTTACATAAACGTTTTATATTTCCAATTTTGAGGATGCTGTGCGATGTTTTTCGGGTGGATTGAATGGTAGCTGATTTATTAAAAACTCTTATTGTTTTACCCTTAGATTAATAACTTAATAAAGTCGCCCATACGGAGAAAAACAATTCTATGATCATTGATCTTAAAGTTAGCTATATATTTCAGCAATACAACGGGCCGTGGGTACGTGGGGGGTTGAGAATTGTAAGCGCTAACCGAAACCGTTCGATACACGATTAATATTAAACTAAAAACCAAACTAAAACCAAACCAAGAATTGGAATGCTTTTGTTCTATGCAATAGAGCTTAAGGGCTTTTCTAGAGAATTATTACTCTGAGGTTTTACCATAAATACACCACTAATTCATTTTACTTAAAAAACGGTTGTTACTATAATCGCATGATTCTAGACTGTTATAGAGGTATCTTATTATACTCTACTAGATAGTTACCATTTGTTATTTCATGTAAAAACCTACTGTCATTAAATGGATTCAATAGATTTAACCTCAAGGAATAAATAAATAAAATGATTTAAGTAACTTACAATTTTTGGTTTATTACACACGAAAATACAGAGGTTAATCAAAGAATACTTCAAAGTGAATTTGAATACTGGTGGAGGCAGAGAAAGGCGAGTGACGTGTTGCGCGCCCTTATATAATATGTAGTTCCATTGGGCACTGTGGCCATAGACAACAAAACATCTTCGTCTCCCACTCTCTGGTTCCTACACTGTCACAATAATAATTGTTAGGAAACATAGGAGTGATGGTAGTAGTAGGAACAATATTTATGAGTAAACTCATTTAAAATTAAATTCTAAAACTACAAATATTGGTCATAAACAAGCAATTATTATAATAAAAATTAATTGATACGTATTTAAAAATTCCACCTCTAAAATGTGCCTTTGTTCCAAATTTTACACCTTAAATAGTAACTAAGCAAGTGACAACATTTTTATGAAATATCCACCAAATAATTTCTTATTTCAGTGTCACGACCACTTATTTTCTCCAATTAAAAATAATGTTATGAATAAATACGCCAGTAATAATGAATTTGACGTGCTATTATCTGCTTACACGTTTAATTAAGTCTATTTTTGGTCTAAAAGGTATCTAGGATAATATTCAACCCACGCCACGTTGGACAGTAATAATTGGTTTCGCTTGGCATGTTCTAGGATCAGATCGCGAAAATTCCTAGTGGAATTTTATGGATATGTATTATTTTTATTATTTTCTCTACAATAAAGAAGGAAATCATAAGAAAAAATTTTAAATAATGAAGTTGTAAGTATTAAGCGACATAAAACTGGTAAAATTGACTTATAAAGTCAGTATTTACTGCACTGAATATAAACACTTCACCACGAAGAAAAATTCAGCTTTTTAATAACAGTTTACTTTCAACAAATTTACATGTAATTTAATCTCGAGAAACTTATGTTAAAACTGAGTTTGATATCTGAAAGTAGGTAATCATTTCATTTTTATTACTCGTATTTGAATTCAAGATTACAATATATTTAGAATGCCACGATGGTGTCGGGGAATCCGGCCGAGGTTTGTTTACCGCTCAACTCGACTCCCATTTTTTATCCTAGTTGAAACAGAATTATTAAAGTATTTGGATAAAACCATACCGCACTTCAAACACATAAAACAATAACAACACAAACATCAATCGTCGGCCTAACTTGTAAAACTCGTGAATCCTAAACTTACTGTTTTTCAGGGGAGAAAAAAAACAGTTTTGACTTCAGTGGCAAATTGCAGCGAACTTTTTTTCGATATACCTATGCTTTTTTAAATAATGCAACACTGTACGGATAAACAAGTTTTACAAACATATAGATTATTTGAAGGTAACGTAAACGCCAGAACATCATCTTTGACCATTTGTGAATTTATGAATTTTACAAGTTAGGGTCACGAAATACCATTGTAACGTCCTTTTGTGAAGAAAGTGAAAAACGTAAATTTTTTTAAACAAAAGAATGTCAACACTCAATGTATCAACAGATTTCAAATATTTACAAAAAAAATGAAATTTAATTATACAGAAAAATTAAACTGTGCCTTTATTGGTTGACAGCCACGCTCTGTGCATTGTTGTGAGACAATGCAAAAAAGTGAACCGAACAAATAAATGCAAACCAAATCCATCACAAAATATACGCTATTCACCAGTGTCGCTCAACCAGTAAAGATGAGAATCTCTCCAAAATGTGGACAATCATTATGTCCGACCTTCCCACAAGATGTGTGAAGATTCAAGATAAAAATTAGGATTCAAAATTTAAAAAATCTTGGAGCCTTAATAATCACTGTGTATTGCTAATTAAAACATGGTAATTGCAAAATAACAAAGGCATTTTCTCGAAATTACAATTTTATTTTTACAAGCAAAAATTATAGAGTTTTGTGCGTTTACCTAGCTAAATATAAAATCTATTATCACAAGTAAATATTAAAAATAACATCTTGCTGTCCCGGTTAGAAATTTGTATTGTGTTTGTGTTGTGTACGTAATTGGTTATATGTTAGGCTTATGCTTTGTGTAATACTTTTTACACATTATACCAACATAGCATTGCGCGCACATTAACTATAAATAAATAAAATAAAATACATTCGATAGAACGTAAATGTTCCTTTCCTTTATAAATAACATAGTCATAAGTGTACATAGAAGATGCATATACCTTTACGAGGTATAAATAACTGTACATTTCTTGTTGTCAAAGCCTAAAATATCGGAAGGTAATAAATATAATTCTGATTTATATTATTTTTCTCTGACACACGCTGTTTATGTTACTATAGTTTTAGAAAGGTATTTAAAGTGAACTTTGTACAGGTGAGTAGGTACCTGTTATGTATGTTAATAAGTTCTCGTTCATCCCAGTGTACCAGCTGTGAGTTCCGATAACGGTATTAACCCAGATACAAACGAAGTGAACAATGCATTCTTATGGCGCTCAACCTCAAGTTGCATATTTTAACCTAGGAGAATGGACTCTGTCGGATTGACTGTTTCGAAAAGAAGCTACGTAAAAAAATGGAAAATGTCTCTGTTCGTCTGTTACTGAGAAACCTTTCAAACATTTTGAATAATATTAATAACATAACGTTGGAAATGATATACATATATAAATAAAGATTTACATTACTCTTCTTGAATACTTTTTCCATACTTAAAAATGTATTTATAAAGATGCGTAGCTTAAATATTCAATCAAAATAAATGCATAATGAAAACTTATCAACAAAGGTTCCTGCTCTTTTAATTATGTAGTCTATGGAATATTTTAGTTAAATAAAATTAGGTACTTTGCCTATAAATGAAACCGAAAACAAAAAATATATAATTAGGTTGCATATTTTAGATACCTACAGCAAGTTTATCAGTACCGTAATACTCATAAAAGGTATAGTAGAAACGTACGTTTTTAGCATGTAGATAAATTTAAATCTTAAAAAATTTACATTGAAAAAAATATAGACACAAGAACCTTGTTTTCTGCGTACAAAATGTTTAAAAAAATGTAGTTTCATTTAACAATGCGTAATAGTAACGTAACTATACTTTTGGTTATTGGAATCCCGTTCATCGTTCTTTTACTTAATTGGCGAATTATAGTATATTTAAAAAAAAATCATTAAAAACTTCTAGTACTAAGAATAAATACTTGGCGGAATATTGCTAAAAGCAATATCTTCCAGACAACCAAAAAACAGACTGGTCAAAAGAAGAGTTAGAGAGAATAAAACAAAATATAAATCAAAAGAAACATACATGAAAAAAACCTAATTAATTAAAAATAACAGCTGTTTTTTAATGAGGAGATAAGACTTGCACATACTAACTTGAACAAAAGTAAATTATATTATGCATATTAAAGGATGAGGAATGTTATATCAGGTAATGAGTTTGGAAGGAGAGAGACAGAGGAATCAAGGAAAGAAAAGGAATTAAAAATTATAGTTTAAAAAACAATAAAACGAAGGGAGGTCAGGGTTCTAAGAAAATATAGTTATGTTGTTTATAAATCTAAAGGTGGCCAGAGAAGGTGCATTAAATAAAGAGGTAGCTCATTACAAAGTCTAGCACCTTGAACAGAAAAGGAATAGCTGAAAAATGATGGGCTATGTCGAGGAATGGAAAGTGTTATCTCCTGAGAAAAGCGAAGCGAAATACCACGATCAGAAAGGTAAATGAAATTCTCAGCAAATTATTTTGGAGCGCAAGGGTTGTGAAGAATTTTATAAAGAAGCGAGAGAGAAAATCTGATTGTAAATAATCCTGGATACGATTTTTTAAAAGTATTTTGATGTCACGTTATATATAAGGATAAAAATGAGGCACGATAAATTGTAAACGAATTCATTTTTGTTATGTTTTTAGTGTACTTTTTTTTCACGACAATGTGTGGAACGTATCCCCCGCGTAAAAAGAGCTTCCAGTATATAATGTTTTCAAAACAGAAACCTCCGCTGAAAGCTGCCATCAAGTGGAGGCGATACGGCTGGCTGGACCGTATACTGCGGATGCCTCCTGGAACCTTTACCGCGCTTGGCGACTTTACAAGGCATCAGGTCCCGGCGGTCCTCGACTTCCACGGCTGACAGTTCGTCGGCAGTTTGCGTTTTAACTGCGGAATACGGACCTGACTTGGGAGGACGTACGGAGATATATGCGGATACCGTGTGCGACTAGTGGGTTAGTGTAGTATTTTACTAAGTAATCCAAATAAACAACAAAAAATATGTCAGTGCAAAGATCTAATAGGAGTAGGTATATTATGATTATGTAAAAGGTCATAGCCTCTTCCAAAAAAATTTGCACAAAAGATTCTTGCGCATTCTTAACTTGTCGGGAAATCAGTTCCTACTTCTCACGGCACAGAACGACTATCTTTTAATACCATTCGCTGACTAAAATGGAGGCAAAAACATTTTTAGAGCACTATAATAATAATTTTAATTAAAACAGAACTCAAATATAAACTGTTCACAATTTATATTATACATTTAAAAAAATATTCTTTTTTTATTCAAACGAACGGCACTTAGTGCCACATTAGGTGAAAAACCCATAAATAAATATAAAATATATACAAAATTGTTTGTCCAAATTTTTGTAGACAAGGACTGGATTCAAATCCCCGAGGAGCTGTTTATATTAACATTTATATTAACTTCACAAACATCAACAGATGAAAGAATTGAAGGAATATAGATATATATAAATTCAAATATGAGAGGAAACGTGAATGTTACACAGTGTGTAAAGTGGCCACTTAAACCAGCCAATGACAGGTCTCTATATTACCTTCTCTAAAATGTTCTTCATCTCTGTTGTAATATGTTGATAAAATATATATTCGCTGTCCAGGAAAAACTATCCAATTTTATCATATAGTTTTGAGGTATTACACATAAGTAATAGGTAATATTTCTGGGTGTGTTTTTACAAATAAAATAGCATAGTACCTACCGATCTTTTTTAATGATCTGAATAAAGTATTAAAACTGAAAGATTTTGTAAAAATGTCTACGTTTGCTCTATGTTAGTTAACTAAATTTGGTTAAAGCTTTTAATTGAACTTGAAAAGTTAGCTTCACAGTTTTAACAACAAAAAGCACCGGGATCTAAGAACAACGGAATGGTTTTATTGCAGTTTCATTAGTGAATAAATATGATAAGTGTTTTTGTGCGCATGTATTTTAAGGCCATAAAGAGAACATCGTAATTGTAGGTGTGGTATTTTTATCTAATTTCTAATTAAAGACGAAGAAATGTTAGTTTGAGGAAGATAAATGCATTTTATTAATTTGTAACATAAGAATTAGATAAGAAGAAAGTTAAATTGTAATTTAGATATAATTAAATAACAAATATTTTTTCTAAATGTAGCGAAACCAACAATAAAATTTCGACACTTTAAAAGACCCTGACGACGTAAAAATCGGAATTCGGTTCGTTGTGTCGTTAATGAGGAACTTCAGCCCTACGGGAAATTGGATACAAAATGTTTTTTCTTACGCGGGGTAAAAATTAGAGCATTAAATTGTACTGCAAAGTTTCTTGAAAATGTACAGAAAAAATAATAAAAAATATTTTGATAAAAACGCACTATTTTTAATGACGTCACTGGTTCATGTGAATCAACCTATGATCTGAGAGCTATGGAAGATTTCCGGTCTGCTTGTCGCTTCTGGACCAATGGGAAGAACTGAATGAGAACAAGCGGAAATTAACCTCTGACGTTACACGCGGAGTTATTTCAGAAATACAAAACTTTGAAAAATCGTAGCGCCGATAATACGATATATAAAAATTAAAAAAAAAAAATTTTACTTAGTTTAACAGTCTATTAACAAATATTTTTTTTTTAAAACCACTGAACTTCCTCATTAGAAAGAAAATTATTTATGTAATATGTTTACCTGAACCTGTTTATGGGAAAAAGAGTTGTACAATACATTGAAAAAAATCGCTGACTTTAAGCTTACACATACATAATGCATAGATACTTGTTATATACATTTATGTAGGGAGGTAGTTGAATTGGAGAAAGTTAGCGTTTAATAATGACGAACGACGTGTTGACAATCTTAAGTTGAATGATTACAACACACAAATAATAAAGTGACGAATATTACTCGGCAGCTCAGAGCTAGAGGCTTAACTTTCCCTCACTACTCAGCAGCCTTTACTATCCTTTTTTAACCAACTTTCTTAAGAAAATAGCATGTTTCAAATGAAATTAGCAAAGGTTGATTACGTTTGAAAGTGAATTACACGACTATTCCGAGATAACCATAAAAATCGTTCTCCATTTTTTAATGATGTTTCATTGATTTCGTTTTCTTTAATGGTAAGGAAAATACCTCCATAAAATACTAGACACCTTACTCTAGACTGGCGTATAGTGCGGCGTTGTTATGGTACCTAATAAATTTTATTAGTACCTATATTATACATTTCAAATCAAGAATCTTGTATGATTTCTCTAAGATAGAAACAATCATACGTTGCAATAAAAAGGAAATAAAATTTATAATATATTTGTGAGATTATAACAAATGTCAACACCACTTGAATTGTTTTAAATTATGTTTTTAATTGATAGGACGAATTAAAATATTGATTTAGAATTGTTTTTTAATAATTTTACCTAACGATAATGTACTGATTATATTATTTTTTGGTACCTACCTATCTGCTAAAATGTGATTTTCTTTAAAAAAGTTGTGGAACATTGAATAAATCTTCAAATGTCAAAGTTACACAGCAATGTAAAAATATATCAAATAAAGCAGATTGTGTATTTTATTATGAGTCCAGTATAAGAAACTTTTCATGCACTCATGATGTAAAAGAGAATAGATAAAAAAAAAATGGTAGGTATATTTAAATAAAATGAAGTACTGTTCAAATGTTTAATAACATTTTTAATGTGTTTGTGTCGACCAGAAAATCATTTAAACATGCATCTTATGTTTAATCAGTAGAAATAATAATTTATTTAATACATTTCAATATGTCACCTATAAACCCCTCGTTACTGAAATACATATATGTACGTAAATAACTATTCACGTAAAATATAAATGGACTGTACCTACTGTACTCATTTTTATAATAAAACGCCTAAAAGTTTTTTTTAAATAATAAAATGTGTTAATAATTCCACATAAATTACTTACTATCTGCATTAAGGATTTGTTTGTGAGAGGGAGTCAAAATTTTAGATCGACACATAACATCAATAATATTTTTTCCTTTCCCGAAAAATGGTAGGAAATGAAAATACTTGTATATTTGGCAACACAGCTTTACAATAAATGTACCTTTACAACTTCATTGAATTCATTTGCATAAGTTTCTAATCCAAAGAATATATTATCACGGATGATGCTTTTTTTTATTCTAATGCGTGTAATTTTACACCAATAAATAATAAAACGTAATATTTAATGTCAGCATTAAATTTCACGTAGGGAATAAAGATACAATAAAATATCCTACACAAACCGGGTGCCCTAATCCAAATATACTACGAATAAAATTTCCTATATTGGATCGTTAAATTGAATATACAAACACCCACCAATAAAACAAATCCGTTCCAATGACCTGCCAAATGTTATTTTTTTAGAAAATAATAAAGATTGTGATCAAAGAAAATGAGGTAGACTTTACGTAGTACCAGAAGAATTAAAACTAATAACCTTAATTTGTTTGACTTTCTCCAAAACGTTTTAGTGTGAACTTTGTTTTCCGGTTTGGAGGCTCAGTCAAGCGAAAGAACCTAGGTAGGTTTGTAGGAAGTATTTTTTTTACAAAATTATGTACACAAGTAGCCTCAAGCACATTTGACATTCAATTAAATTTCTACTAAATGTACATTATGGATACTTTATGTAGAAAATTATAAGATTCAAGTCCTAATGCGTAACAGACAATACTTGTTTTATTGTTATTATCTGTTGATGACTTACACATTAAGCAGGTACCTATAAATATACATTAAATATAAATTTAAAAAAAGTTAATCGCATTTTAGAATATAATTTGATTTTGTCTTAAATTCATTTAATATACAAAATAAAAATAAAATAAACCGTAGGTAGGTTACAAAATATGTAAAAAAAATATTTTGCTTTCACTCAAGTGATTCATGATTCATTCATCACCTACATAATGTATTAGGTTGATTTTTTTTCTTAAAAATACTAATTTCATTCATATACTCGCTTAAAGTTAAAAAATGATTTTGTTATTTGAAATGTTATAAAAATATAAATATGCATATGTGTCGTTTTTTATCTAAAATACATATGAATATAACTTAAGTTAACCCATTAATTTGTTAATATGTGAATATTCATTTATAAAACTCCATAATTAATTCATTTGAAACTATAATAAGTTTTTATCAAATATATTTCTATCCGCAGTCCTGTATAACACAATATGTATTAAGATTCATTGTCACAGTTCCTTCGTTTTACTGCAGGGAAGCGTTATTCTGCAAAAACATTCGACTGGCCGATTTTCCGGATAATCCGAGAGGTGAAAAATTTAATAATAAATAATCGTTATGGTTTCAATTTCGCTGTCACATAACAGAAGCATGTCCGGTGGTCTGGTCTACTCTTGTTGTGTTGTGAGTTGTGAGGCTCGGCACATTAAACTTTCTCAATCCAAGGCCACTCACCACTCCACATTACTCGCCTACATAATATAATCATTGCCATAAATCTACATAATAAATACTCACCAATTTCAAATCGATTCGAGAGAGTTCACATTAGCTGTAAATTTGTCTCAATAAAATGTCTCCACAAATGTTTTTAAGAGAGAAATATGGAAAAATCTCGGAGAGCAGACATTTATTTATATTATTAAATAGTGACAGGTAATTCTTAAGCCTCATTTTTCCATAACTGACTGCGATTCATCTCTTCACCATATTGTTAAAAAGATCAACATTTAGCGCAGCCAAATAAAGTCGTTTAAAATGTTGATCATTGTCACGACTTTCTAGTTTCATACATTCACTTACTAGTATATTATGGTATATAGTTACAAGATTACGAGTATAATCCCAAATGAATCGAATCAATGTTTTGATTTTAACATAAGTAAATTTACACGTATTTAAACACGTTTAATTCCACTCTTTCGATGCAGGATTGCCCAGAGTGAATAGTTTATATGAATTAAAATATGTTTAACAAACACGAAATAGCTTAAGGCTGTAGTCAATAAAACGCACGAAAAATGAGGAAATTATACAATTTTGCCAAAAAATCACAAAATAAAAAAATAAACATATTCGTGAAAATAAATAAGGGGAGTAGGGGGGTTGGGTCTGTAGGTCTGCATTCGGTCGGGTAACTTAGATAGTAAAATATTATTATCATTAAAAGTTATTTTAAACAAGCTGGGAAAAAAATATACGTTATTCAAAATCAGCTACTTCATAAAATCTGATACGTTATTCCGATTTATCTAGTGAAATCTGATACGTTATTCCGAATAAGCTAGAAAAATCTGATACGTTATTGCGAATAATCTAGTAAAATCTGATGCGTTATTACGATTTATCTAGTGAAATCTGATACGTTATTTCGATTTATCTAGTAAAATCTGATGCGTTATTACGATTTATCTAGTGATATCTGATACGTTATTCCGAATAAGCTAGTAAAATCTGATACGTTATTCCGAATAAACTAGTAAAATTTGATACGTTATTGCGAATAAGCTAGTAAAATCTGATGCGTTATTACGATTTATCTAGTGAAATCTGATACGTTATTTCG
Organism: Micrasema longulum; assembly: GCF_059751315.1. NCBI lineage: Eukaryota > Metazoa > Arthropoda > Insecta > Trichoptera > Brachycentridae > Micrasema > Micrasema longulum. Next base: position 164,927 of record NW_028280123.1, on the reverse strand, counting down.
ATTTATCTAGTAAAATCTGATGCGTTATTACGATTTATCTAGTGATATCTGATACGTTATTCCGAATAAACTAGTAAAATCTGATACGTTATTTCGATTTATCTAGTAAAATCTGATGCGTTTTACGATTTATCTAGTGATATCTGATACGTTATTCCAAATAAGCTAGTAAAATCTAACAAGCTATTTTAAATAAATAATGTATCAACAAAGGCCAGTGTTTGCAGTTTCCCTTTGAAGTAAAACATTAAACTTATATTTCACAACCGAGTAAGCTGGTTTATTTGATGGATGGCTATTTGTAAGACTCTTGAGTTTCCCGCATTATCGTTTTTGGGTCAGAAGAACAATTACAGAAACCGCATAGTATAGACCGACAACTTTTTTGTTTTCATCAGGTTTTGAGGAGTTATCGTTGACAAATCGGTAATTTAGTAAAAAAAAAACACGTTTTGTTTGTGAAATATGTTACCAGTAACCTCAATTTTATTATAAGCGTGTTTAATTTAAGTAGGATTCGCAAGTAAGAAAAAAACATTAGAAAATAAGATGAGTTAATAGCTTCAAAAAAATACTCAAAAATTGTTTCAAAAGATGATAGTAGTAATGTTTATTGTCAATTTTCGATCGCGAAAGGTTTTAAAACAATTTAAAGTTTTTTTTATTTTATCTGTAAGACATTGCTAATAATTATATATTCGGCAGCTTCAGTAATGTTTCCTACAAAAACCTGATCGTTCATATTGCTCAATTATACATATGTTTATGTAACAAAACTTCTAAATGTTTAATACACATTATAAGTACACGGTGTTTCAGCGCCAGACCGCGAAACTTTAGAGGAACTTTACTCATGGTAAACTCATGTAGGTACTCGTCTCCTACCCGATCGCTTCCCTTGTCCGCGTCCGGTTCGTATAGCTTCGTTGGTCAGATTCCCTTTTGTCTTTTTTTTTTGTAAGGGAGGCGGGTGAGTTTGTGGAAGGAATGCTAGTATGAGAAACTAAAAATTTACTCCATTTTCAAATTACATAAAAAAATAAGTTTTTGGAAAAAAAGTATTAGCCCCAAAAACACAGTGTAAAGGTACATAATATGATCATAATATAGTGTCGGCCTCGTGGTGTAGTGGCCAGCGCATTTGCCTACCACGCAAGAGGTCTCGGGTTCGATTCCCGACATGGTTAACATGAAATATTTATTTAAAAAGGTGTCTATGCACTAGAATATTTCATAGTCCCTGGACTGGCACCTGAAACGTAAGACTGATCATCTTACATGTATGTAACAAAAATGGTCAATATATGCACCATAAGGTGCAGAAAGGGAATGATAATGATAAAAAATATATACACGGTTTGCTGGAAAAACGCGACATGTTTGGCCTTGCTAGTTGTGATGTCAAGGTTCGTGACAATGTTCTAAACTTAGTTGAATGGGCAGGAACAAAAAAACATGAATCGTTATATATTACGGGCGTGGCCAATGGAATGACCGTTTTTGCGAGAATTCAAAATTACAAATTTAAAAATATTTTTTGTGCTACTAATAATTGGCAATTTTTTATATTTTTTATTGGACAGTATTTCATAGACCTTTATTACTTTTAAACTGTTTTTTTTAAAGTCATATTTCCCTATTGAGGGGGCTAAATGCAAAATGCAAAATGCAAAATGCAAAATCCAAAATGCAAAAGCGCGATAAATGAAAAGAAAAGTATCGAAACTAGTAGCCAAAATGACTATTCATTTTAAGTTGAATGTGCACTTTTCGCTATCTGTTATACCACGCCCAAGTTGCACATTGAACAGTACTAGTCTTTTTTTTTTACATTTTACTTTTTTTTTTGCACCACAACAGGCCAGGAGGCCTAATTACAGTGGTGAATTACATCACAGAGCACCCAGGCTTGAGAAAAATCTCATTTTTAATTTTTGTGTTCTCACCGGGAATCGAACCCGGAACCTTCCGTGCGTGAGTCAAGCGTCTTGACCACTACACCACGGAGGCCGCCGGTTTAGCTGGTTTAGTTGGTCTTCCCAAATACAGTGATCATGCACAGTGACGGTTTTGCGTTTAACTCCTAAATTGCCGTTCTTTTCACTAGACAGTCTTAAGTTTAAGTTATTTAGTCGAACGTGTAGGTACAAGATGCCTAATTTGTAATCGTTATTATTATATTGGACCTGAAATAGAGCAAAATATTACAAACAGCTGTATTGTGTACAAAAGATAATCCAAATCCATTCAAGCTTAACTTAAACCGGATTATTAACGCTGTTATTATTTTCTCAACCCGAATAACACGAGAGTCTATGGTATTTAAAAGGGGGTCATGAGAATTGAGCTCCACATTTCTAAATACCGTAAACCTTTAATTTATCCTAATGAATGTGTACCAGATTTTATTGCTTTAAAATAATTCAGCGAATTGGAATCATATTAAAAAATTACTTAAACATGCCCAGCAAAATTAATTACACATGTAAATTAAAATGAAAAACATCTCCATTATTTTTATTTCCTGATAACGATCCGGCTATTTAAAAATCCGTATGACTCGAGTTCGGATAAACAGAGAAACTGTATAATGAAGACAATATAAAAAATATCATTACTTGTACTTTTCGAGTAGTGTTGCCATACAAAAATATTTTTACATTATACTGGTTAGCTCAGTCGCCATCTGAAATTGTTCAGCCCGTTCCACGGTGGAGCGATTTGTTTGTAAATTAGTTGAAATTAATAAGCGTTAGTAAATAATTGTGCATTACCACCTACCGACTTTTTTGTGTCTATCGATTTCGAGACGTATCCGTCTTTTCGTCAGGATAATAACTTACACTAATATGCTAATCCCTCTATTTCAAATAACTTTTCAATAAAGCCCATTTTCCATTGTAATGGTCACCCTATCTTCCCCTCCCCTTTTTTCAACTATTTCTCCAATAATATTAAATATTAACAAAAATTATAATCAGTTCACATTGGTGTAAGCTATTAAAAGCATGTGTCATATAAGCACGTTGGTTTTATATTTTTTGTGTAACTACTACTGTAAATAAAAAAAATACAGTGGTATAGCGTTTATTTAAATAACTAATTGCTTTATGAATTCCGTTAAACTTTTATATTTAAAAATATTTGAAAACTTTAAGTACCTACATGAATAAAATAATAATTTAAGTAGGTAATTTAAAAAACGAATATTGTTTTACATATTACTTTAAGTGTTTTTATTTATTATTATCTATGGGAAAGTTGATCAACGCCTGGGGTGGCGAATAACACATTTGCTTGATAATTTGATAGAAATTTTGGTCTGTGTTAATTTGCGGGAGAAAAAAAATTATGCGGTGTGTGGAGTTGAAGGATTCGGATAAAAACAGTCCGCGGCCAAATAAACTACCATTAAGATGAAAATCCTACCTATGAGATGGCAGGAGAGGGATTCGTTTCACGGTACAGGAAAATGTCTCCAAATCCCTTCTTGGTCAATGCGGGTAGTCGGCGGTGAATAGAGACGCGATCTTTCACATTTAATGTCTCTTCGCGTGCGGGCAATTATTGATTTAGGATGCGGGACGTTCGCAGAATATATCTCGAACACGTGCTTGTGTGAAATCAATTCAAACAAAAAAGCATGGGGTTTGTTCAAAGGAATGCGGGCAGAAGATAGAAAAAAGCAAGATGTTACTATCGGTTGCCATGGATCTGAAAAGTGATTGCCGTAACAACTGTGGCTACCCCCGACCATAGCAATGAGGAGAATAAACAAACATTTGGGGATTGAAAACAGAAATTCAGAGTGTGGGATCGATGGAGGACCTTTATCAGATATGACGGTCTATCCAGCCACAGACCACTCAATCCCATCAACCTCTCGCGCAACCAACGCCATTAATTTTTTTTACCTATTGTTATTCAAATAAGGTCATATTTGTCACAGTTTGTATATTTTCTGCACATTGAATAATTTATTGCACCATCGCATAGAGAGAAAGGCAAGTCTCATATGAACATAATTGATAATAATGTGGTAGTTACTGACAGCGCGTTTAATTAAGGCATATATAATAAGGAGCGAATATAAGTTATCGGCAGGGCTGCCACATTCATTCCATTTATGTATTTTATTTCTTATTATTTTTTTTATTTTCTAACCTCTTGTACCGTTTTGAAACCTTTTAACTGTTTTACCCCATCAGTGGGGTTGTTAAGTTATATCTATTATAAGTATTAAGTATACGAAAGAGTAAAGTTGTTTTTCCTTGGTAATATCGCGAATTTACTAGCTCATAGATTCAAATCGGAGTTCAAAACCCACTATACCACATATAATCTACCCACTAATGTTAGAGACGCCCCTTCTGTATTTACATTTGAGTCGAGATTAAAATGTCACTATCTAAATATTTAAAATGTTCCTTTATCCTTCTTCTTTCCTTTCCAACCCCTCTCCTCTCTTCATAGTATAGTGTTCATTTTTTTATTTTATTTATGCTGTTAATCTTTGTTTTTAATTTTTGTATAAAATTGTAAGATTCAATATGTCCATGTATTTATAATTTCTCAAACTGAACGGTTTGGGTAGCTAGGAAGAAATTGCCTTAAGGCAATATGCCCGCCTTTATATGTATACATACATGTATATAAAGTGTCAAATAAATAAATAAATACCACAACTGGATGTCATTTTCTAGCTCAATTGTTTATGACTTGTTAAAAATGGCTCCAAAATAAAAATATTCCAGTTAATCTTAATGACGTAAACATTTATAAAAAAAAACAACGGCAAGCACAAAATATTATTTATTAATCCAACTGGTCAAAGAAGTACAAAAATGTTAATTGAAAAACATTTTCAGGCTTTGGTCATGAATCTTACCCGCATCATGAAAGGTTTAAAAATTTTATGCAAAAAAAAAAAACAGATGTAAGAATTGAAGAATGATGGATGTTACACAGCGTGTAAAATGGCCACTTAACCAGCCAATAACAATTCATAAGCCCTGTAAAAACGCTTAGACTTCTCCAAAATGTTCTCCATCGTTGAAATATGTTAATAAAACAAATTTGTTCAACTAAACCAGCTTCTTAATAATACGAGTGATGATTTTGTACCACACATGAACGTTGTCGGAGTTTGTGTTTTTATATTTTATTTTATTTTATAATATCTAAATGTTCCGCGGCGTACTCGATTTTAAGTCTTAATTTAATTGATGTTTTTTTTTACTGCAATAGCTACAATTGCAGTATTAATGCGACTTATTATGTGAACTATTATGTGCAGATAAGCGAATGATGGCGATGATCAGCGTTGAACCATTACTAGTCTTGTATAATGTACATCTACAATATATGTACATCATGACTGCTCTGTTTGTAGGGATGTAAACGATGCGTTGATAATAAATAGGGATTTAATCACTTACAACATATTTGAAAAAATGTAAAGCGGTGGTAACGTGGTGTATATAAGAATTGGCACATGGGAACTAACTTTTTACTTATTACCTATAATTTCATGAGTAGATATGAACACTGTACATACATTTCAGATGACTACAAAGTATAAGAACGTGTATCTCGAAGCGAAGAAAAAAGTTTTCACTCGAACAATGAAAGAAAAAACTGAAACAATGACACTGTAGTTGAGTTGTTAACAACCTAAATCTAGATGTTTTATACCTTACTGTTGCCGACGTAACGCCGCGTATAACTTAGCGGCCCTCACTGGAATATAGGGATTTCGATATGTGTATCATTTTATTTTTTATTTTATCATTTATTTATTCATATATATGTACATTACAAAATAAAATATCTTAATTCATACATATAGAAATAATTAGGTAAAATTAGGTATATATAAAAAAAACACATTAGTATACATAATATCCAAAGAATAATATGTTAAAAAAGTAAGAGAATCTTGTAACGAAAAACTCTCTGCGCGAGGTACTTTCCCACAATAAAGACTAGCATTTATCACTTTCGGGGGTGGTCATTGCCATACTGAAGCAAATATAATAGAAAATATTAGAGATGAAATAAAAACATAATTATTCATGGTATACATATTATTTCTGTCTGATGTAATGTGCCGCGCGGTTCGCGCCGAAATGCGGGGGATGGGGCGTCTTTATACGTGGCGTGAGAGGGACAGATAGAGCGGGCGATGCGCTCGGTCTCCCTCTCGCAACGTGATTGGTCGACCCAGTCCCGCCTGCTATTGGTCGAGCGGACCCGCCGCGCCTGTTACATTTATTTATTATTGTTACTTAATAGTTACAGGAATCAATATGCAGGGCTTGCAGTTAAAACAAAATCATCGGAAGATTCATATCAAGATAATGCTGCGTAATTGCTGCATTTGCGTCCATCTATTGAGTTGTTTTATTATTTTAATTTATAACGTTAAGCAATTGTATTTCTTACGGACTTCAGCAAATCTTTTGACAGAGTATCTCATCGTGTATTAATATGTACATTGAGTAACTAAGGATTGGGATATACTAAAAGGGTTAAATAGTTACCCAACGCCTCGAAAACTTCTGGTTTAAATATTTTAATTCTGATCAATTTGAAGCATTAAGCGGAGTACCTCAGTACTCTCATTTTGGACCAATTTTATTTTCCTTCTTTATTAATGATAAAACAAGCACATTTTATAATGTTGAATTTCTCATGTTTGCTGATGACATTAATATATTTAAAACTATTTCAACCATTGATGATTGATATATTATTTAAGAAAACCCAAATGAATTATTCAAATGGTGTTGGAACAACGAATTGCATCTAAATATTAGTAAATGTCAAACCATAACTTTATGCAAGAAAAAACAACCTTTGTTGTATGAATACAGTATAAATCAACATGTTTTAGGTCAAAAGTATCTTAAATATTTGATCAAAAACTTTCATTAATACTTTATATTAACAAGATAGCAGAGCAATGGAATCGTTAGGATATATTAATATACTTCAATTCCGAATATCTCTTAGGGCTATTAGACATAATGTGCCATTTTATATAAATATTGTTGCTACTAATTATGCTATTAATTTTAGGGAGTCTAGGGAAGCAGATCAGTTGTATTGACATTTTTCACATTAGCCAAATGAAGTTTAAAGACCGCTGCTGTTCAAGTATTTATGTTAATTTGTAAAAAGAGATAAAGAAATGTATAAATAAATACACATCAAATATATAAACGTATGACAATATATTTGTTTTTTTATATTTTTTAAAATTTAAATGAATTTTTACTTTTAATGCTTAATTTTTTAAAAGGTTTATTATTTTATTGTTTACTATCACATATTTTATTTTTGAAACGGTTGAGAACCTATGAGTTCCTAGAACGAAACAGTTAATATAATACCTAGGGCATTCAATATACATTGCAACAATACCAACATATTTTAAATATACCGCGTTATCTTTATTTTTATTATTTTTTACCTAAGTATGTTAAGTATAAAAATCCCAAAGTTATTAAATAGAACAATGTACGTAACAACTGTGTAATATGTGCAGATATATTTTTGTTATATTATTTTATAATTTTGTAATAGAACACTGTTATGTTAAATGTATTTGTGTTTATTATAAAAGGCATTTGTGCCATGTACACTAATAAATAAATATACGAGATGTGAATATTTTTATAACCTAAGAAAAAAATTTAGTCATATATTCGCAACATATTCTTTAAATGACTATTCTTAGGAAACAGCGGAATAATTTTATTTATATTATTTTATAGGAATACACGGTACAAACACCTTTTTATAAATATAAAAATATTTTTTATACCCATATGACAGTGTTTTATTACTAGTGACCGACCGAATCGGTTTCAGGTTCGGTTTCGGTTTCGTCCGAAACTTGCAGCCGGATTACGTTCGGCTGTACTCGGGTGGAAAATTAGGACAATTAGAGATATTGGATTGTTGTTCATTCAAATGATTATAGTAGGGCCAATTTAATAGGTCACATTTGACATTTGTCGGTTTTAGCCTCATAGTGAGTGACCTGCTTAAAAACATCGATTAAAGTTAATGAATCGATTCGGACTTCAAACATAATATATGTAATTAAATTAAGTTACTATGAAAAAGTACTTATAGGTACTGTAATTTTATTTTTAAAACCATAAGTCAAATCCCTGTCCCATTATTACTTTCTATCGTAAATTTAAGGAACAAAATAAGATAAGTACATAATTTAACAAAATTATCAACATTCGATTTTTCTGGGTAACATCCCTAGTGTTTAAAAAGAAATAGGGTTCACTGATGCAACATTGTAACGACGTTTAGAACAGAAAAAGTTTATTATGTTTAGAATGGTTTATTAGTGAAAGTAAATCGTAAAATTACCTTCTTTTGTCGTTATTACAATAAATATGTAATCGCAATTGAAAAAAGTTGAGCAATTGTGCAGTTCTAAATTCGAAAAAATAAATAATATTTTATTACCGCCCTTACAAGGTTATGTTGTTGAATTTTGATGAAGTGTCAAATGTGACCTATTAAATTGGCCCTACTATAGTTAAATTTTCAATGTTCATATGTGTGTCCTCGATGGACTGAATATCTACTGGACCGATTTACGTGCGGTCTTTAGCGAAATGAAAATCTTTGCCATGATCATATTTATAGCTCTTAATATCGTCAATTTATTAAGTAGAAAAAAGTTAGAAGCGTAAATGTTTTTTTCATCGTTCACCAGGGTTGCATTCGCCGAGAGTACATATACAAAAAAGGAAGTATGTTATTTTTTTGTGTATTAAAAAAGTTTGTTTTTGAACGTGTGCTTTATTATTATTTTATTTTATTTAATCAGATTATTTCCTTCCTTAAATTCCTTATTATTTCTACCCATTTATTTATTTTTACTGGATTTTTGTAAAACTTAAATAATATTAACCGACATTCAATACATTATTAAAAATCGCATTCCTAAATAAAGTGCACTCCTGTTGGTGAGAAGAACAGATTTTGACATTTGGAAAAATAATTCTTTATTTGAAAATCAATTTTTTTAAGTTTTGAAATTCAACCATAAACAAGTACCTACCTAGGTACGTACTTAAATTCAATAATTAAAAAAAAAATAGTTCTCGGATTCTATCAAAAACAAGTACCTAGGTACTTAACTACTTACCGATGAAAAGTGGCACCATCTTTTTTACGTTTATCCCAACCGTTTTTCACAAAAGATTTTTTTGTAAAGATTTGTAAGTATACCTTATAATGTATGATCTTAAGCGGAAACGCGAAAAATAAATATTTTTAATAAACATAAAACGTACCGATAAAGAAAATTTTATTTTGATACTGATTAAAAAATAACACAAACGGTTCAGTTTTGAGGTGCGGAGAACTGGACAGCGAAACGTCGATTTTGTCTATTTTGTTTATTCTTACAAAAGGTCTGACATGCAGTTGTCTTTTTCGCACAGTATCAGGGAGGCATCTGCAAGACAGTGACGGGAAAACAATGTTCGAATACCTATTTATAAAAATTCTCTGTCCTCACAAATTATGTAAACTGAAACACAAAAATAATCATGTATACGTATAATATATTTAATTTAGACTAAATACAATAATTGATATCAAACTATCGATTGTGTTCATTTAAAATATGTAGACGAGTATGTACTCAAATCTAGCAAAAGCAAAGCATTGCCGGGTTTAGCTCATCTAATATTGAGAGTTTTTCTTAAAACGATTTTGTGATTTGCTGAAAATAGTAGTTATAAGATCTTTCATATTTATATTTTTGTAACTACTTTGTAGTTAATAAGTTAAAGTTCTTATAGCGTTTATTGAAGAACTGTTATATAATATATAAGTTATATATATAACATAATAATAATAGCGCTTGTGTATTTTATTTGACACTTATTTTATTGATCTGGTAAGGTTCAACAATAAAAACGCCTAATTTTGGGCGTTTTGAAGTGACTTTACTTATTTTCCAAAGTTTCGGCTTCGGGCGAAACTAGAACAGATGCCGAAATTCGGTTTCGGCTGAAAATCTTATTTCGGTACGTCATCTATTAGACAACAAAGTAATATGAGACAATTATTTTTGGAAAAAAATACGAAAGGGTGTCTTTTGCAATCTCTGAACGAGCACAGTGGCGCGCCACAAACGAGCGAATATGAATTTTTAAAACTAATTATGTCGATTCGATGTAGGTTATCTATCTAGGGTTAAAAATATTTTAATAAATGTTAAAATATATTTAAAAATAAAGGAAAAGAGGTAAGTTAGAAAATAGATTGAACAATTTATTGTGTGTGTCCGGGAGGATGAAGAATACAGTTCTGAGTGTGAAATAGAACCACCCTAGGCGAGAGTTTTTGTTTTTGATAATTGTTGCAGTCTGTTCACATTTCCTGACTTTACGTGGCCATTTTATGTATTGTGTAACATTCACCATTTGGCCTACGTTTAAACATCCACATTACCTCAATTCTTCCATCTGCTGAATATTTTAAAGTAAAAGAGCTGAAACCTTTATTGACGTGGGAGAGATTTATCTAGCTGAATCATTTCACCTACTAGGCAACGTCTGAAAGTACTTTTAAATTTTCATACTTCTTTTTATACTAGTCAGTTGAATCAACAATATTTCGGGTATGTCCAAATGTTAGTGGACAAGGTAGTTGTTAAGATTGAGATTGATTGAAACAGAGAGGGAAAATATTTCTTAACCCATTTAGACATTTTTAAACGGGGTTCTATTCTTGAACTCGAGCGCCGAACGCGAAGGCCGTTATGACGAGCATAATTCGATAGTCGCTCATTCATGTTGCCGATTAAGTAACCCAGTGATGTAGGACATAATGCGCAAGTTTATCATCTTATAGTAAACCCACATCCGTTAAAAGAACCGCAAGTTAAAAAACTGTGCCGAAAACGTGAGCGGTCATCAACCCGAGGAAGTGAATCCGAGACAACGCGATGTGCGGACACATCAGTTTTTGGTAGGGACAGGGCAGGAATCAAAGCGGAGCTCCCGAATGTGAATGATATTTGGTGGATTTTTATTCTTGATCAACTTAAATTTCGTCTACGAAGATAACGAGGAATATTTCAATCAATCTTGAGACGAAAAAACCCTCAAAAGACTGTGCCAATAAATCCTCATGGAGACGGTACTGTAATATCGTGTGACGAGATATTTTGAAATACAGGTACTTGAAAAGAAAATTTAACATAGAGGGTATTAGAAGCGAACTTAGAAATCTCCATTAAAGAAGTTACTGAAATATTCGCGAAAAACTTTAAAAAAAGAAATGTGAGATTTCTAATTATGTTTCACCGACTCAATGGAAAATGCCGAGTTTGCGGTGTCAAGTAGTATAATTGAAATCTGTTTTTGCAAGATTTAGAGACATGTTTGAATTACGCTATTATTTAGGTAGGTAGGTTTTTATGTATAGTTTATTTTATTATTTATTTACTAATTTATTTTAAAGAAACAAACAGTCGACAATTATATAATAACATTAAAAAAATACAGTTTGAAGACAGACCATCAAAGTTTCTAAATAAAAATCATACATATTATTAAATTGTGTTACAACAAAAGGATGTGTTTATGTGTATTTGTATGAGAGTAAGTGTAGATGTGTGTTTATGTGTATTAGTGTGGGAGTAAGTGTTCAGGACTGTGCATCATTAAATAGTAAGTGGAATCGTATCGCAGCCAGAAATAATAACTCTTTATTTATTTTTAAATAAATTAAGGGGTATGTAAAATATATCAATAGATGAAAAAAAAAACATTATGATTAGAGAAAGAACGATAGAGGAAAGAGTGTTGTGCATAGTTAGTGCTATAGACTGGCAGATGGAATAAATCCTTATTTTAATTTTGGAGAGTAGGTTAAAAGAGTCTACTTTATTATTTAATCATTTATGTATTCAGATACAGTGGCATCAATAACTAATTTTCAGTTGTTGGTGGAGATTTCTAAGCTTTCTTCTAATCCCCCTTTTCTCGTATATTGTCATTTTACTGATTATGCTGTTTTATAATATGTTTTCTACACTTTATAAACAAAATTTTATAATTTAGGCCCTAGGACTTAGCCTGTTATAGCCAAATATCACCGGGTTTTTGACAAGTTAGTGACTACATTTTATTAATTGTAAGATATTTTACTTTTGAAGTTAAAAGTTCATTATTTTTTATAATTATAAAATTGGAAATGATTTCATTTACTTTTTGAACAAAGATTATTTCATGTCATTTATAAGACATCTCATTTTTCGAAAATTTGTAGAAACCAACTTGTGCCGTAAACCCGGCGATATGACTTCATTATTTAAAAACAGTAGAAAGATATATCAAGTCATGTATTCTATGCAGACCCATGTGACAACATACACAAGGGTAAGAGGCTAGAGGATAGTGAAGATGAAAATTTACAAGGAATTATGAAAACTGCGAATATTGAACCCAATTTTTAGTCTGTCAATTAATATGTATAGTTATTGAGTCTCTGATAAGGAAAAACAAAATCGCTAATAAATAATTTAGTTAACATATTACAAAATAGATTAAGAACATTTTAGAGATTGAAATATGGATTATGATCTGTCATTAACTGGTTTAACAATTGCCATCTTAACTTTTTTTGAGCATTCATATTTCTACGATTCCAAATGTTGGATTTCGTGAAGTTAAAGAGCTGAAACCTTTGTAAAGGGTGTAAGACTCATCTGACTGATTATGTATTAAAATAAAATTACAACAAATAATATGGTAAGTAATAATTGCTAAAAAACACCCTGTAGGTAATGCAAATAAAAAGTAAAACTTAACGTTACACAAAAAATGTGAACAAATTATTAGTTATGTACAAACTAGATACAATATTATAAATTTAAAAAAAAAACAGTTTATGAAGAGAAAAAACTACTAAGTAAAAATAAAAAATTAGATGGTATTAAATTGTGTTTTCAAAAATGTAAATAAATACAAGAGTTTCGTTTTCAAGCCATGCAACATACCTTACGCTTTTGGCCCGCTTGTGTTGGGAATATACCTATCACATATACGGCCGAAATAGCAAGATTGATATGTTTTGTATTATTATTTGTTTTGAATCTTGAAATAGGGCACACATCAACGTATTCATACGTGTGCTCTAATAGTAACAATGTACACATATTTAATTAATAAGTTGTTGAACGTATATTTCTTAGACTTCCGTTTGCTATTACATGATTTTTTCCCAAATTTTGCAAATAATCTCCTAGGAATAAATTTTAACTTACAAAATTTTATACGGACAACTTATTTCGTGCAAGATATTATTTTCAAACACACATAAGTGTAAAATGTACAATATAATGTAATTGAATATATTATATACGAGCGGGATTGTATCGACGAATGTCTCGGTATAGGTACTACGTTTTTTTAATGAGCCTTTGTTAAAAAATTAAATTAAATGAAAATAAGGTACGTTTGTTAATTAAAAAAAAACGATTTCTATGTTTTTAATTCAAAATCATTGTATTATTTCGGTACCCCCAGTTCTGACCTGGTGTTTGAGTTCGGATGCGGTCATGATCACTTTTAAGATCAGGAAGTGAATCTGTAATAAAGTATCGTGATCACACGGCCCCTGGTACATTAGGGTCAATGGTGAATATTACTCGGTACAGCAACTACTTGGTAATTAGACTTTGTCAAATATATTTCAGTTATGGCAGTCCTACTACTGTGCTACATTTTTTGTGATTATTTATTGTGGTAGAAAATCGTGTTTTTTTTAATGCACCTTTTAAACACAATTACCATTGGACCCCAAACCCGACAATACGAGAATACATTAAATATTACAAATATTCAAGAAAATAATGTAAAAAATGGCAAATTTTGAATAATTAAAAATTCATCGTATTTTGGAATTCGATAAAAGATATTAGACGCCTTTTTAAAAAAAAATTATTAAAATTAAAAATAAAATGCATACTGCAAATAAATCCTGTTTTCATAATATCAGCATATGTTAATTTTCTTTTTCTTTTATTTTTCTTTTCTTTTCTTTTTATGGTCATGTCATACCATATTTATATGCTATAAACTTATTAATAATTTAGAAAAAAAAGAATGGCCCACGCTAAGACGCTGAAGTCCTTGTAGGCATTTTTTTCAATTTATGTTATAGCTTAATTTTAAGATGTATTTTTTAAAGTTTAATTCTATGTAAGTATGTGTATGGAAAAACAAACAAATAAATAAAAATAAAAAATAATAATTAATACACGGAAATAGGTAGGTACTACAAACTTTACAACAGAATGAAAGATACTCGTATTATGTATTTTTTAGATGGATGTTTTCAACCCGAAGATGACGATATCCTATCGGTAATAATATGTGATGATTGCGTTTGAAACTTTTATTTAAAAATTAATGAGTAAGTTTAATATATCTGGAGATCTCGAATTACTATTTAAAATAAACGAAAATATTACATTATGTACCGCCATTTTTGTGAAGATCACCTTAAGGGCGCTGATCTAAAAATATGTATTCGTCATCTTAGGCGGATCTTCCCTTTACAAGTATGCACGTTTGAAAACCGTCAAAAAACACTGCATCGTCTTTTTAATACTTTGATCCCTTAACATAGATTTAGTAGACTTTTTGAACCTTTTCTTTTTATAATTGAAAACGATAACGTGTTTTTCTTGTTTTTTTTTAAACTAGGTACATTAAAAAATTGTGGTGGAAATCTGTACCGTCAAAAAATTGCGATGTAAAAAAGTTGATATTTTTCAATATAATATATTGACAAAAATAAATGAAAAACCACCATTGTAATAAAACCACAAAAATGTTGCAAAAAAGAACCTTCCTGCCATAATGATTATAATATTGAAGTTTTTAAAGGATTAGTAATTTTACACAGCAATACGGATAAGAGCTCTAAGCAAAACTGTTGATTTAATTTAATATGTTGATATTTATACATAAATTTTTTCACGATAAATTACCAAAATATTTTAAGGATAAAGTTGTCTTAAACAAAAATTGTCATGAATATGCTACTAGACAAAAGGATAAAATAAGACTACCATTATTGAAAAGAGCTGAGTCGCAAAATTGTTTGATGTATAAGGGTTTAAAAATGTATGATGAGATGCCTGAATGTATGAAGAATGAAAAGTGTCTGAAAGAATTTAAAAATAAATGTATAAGTTACTGTAAGGAAATGTAAATATATATAGAAGATGTAAATGTACATAATAGTTTATATTAGTTTTAATATAAGCTAACTTAAGAAATAAATAAATAAAAAAATAAAAAAACTGATCCACTGGAGTCATTTTTCGGAAAGAATTATTTCAAAATAGCCGAAACTACTAAAAAAGGTCCAAATATGTGCCAACAGTGATTAGTTACATCAAATGCATTCTCATATAAGAGATATATGATTTATTTTATACCTTGACAAATTTTGCTCCGCCAGGGATCAAAGGGTTGAGGTATCTGTTTGAGTCTTACTGGGAATAAGGTAGTGTTTACTGACAGTTATAATAAATATATTGCATTGCAGTCGCTCGTTAGGCATTAGTTTATTTGATTCCAAACTTTACTTAGAAAGTTTACATCACATATGAGTGCACATATTATATTATTTATTATGTTATTCCCCTGTCGAGAAATAAAATTATGTAACCTACAAGACATATTGTACAATATTACGCTTATTGCTTTTTCAACAAATGAATAGGGCGTGAATTTTATTCAAATAAATAATGAACATTATATAAGTGCGAAACTTTTGATTTTATTTCTTGTACTATTAGTTTTCACGTTAAGAGTAGGAAGAAAATAATAAAGTCAGATTTTGAGCCTCTTCGAAAGATTCATAAAAGGTAAAGGTTTAACGGATGTGTGCGTCATAATCATCATCATTTCTTTATCCATACACGATGATGCATAATGAACTGTATAAGTAAATTAATCGCAGTGTACCAGCGATTATTTATAACAAACGTGAAAGTAAGATGATCAGTCTTTCGCTTCAGGTATCAGTCCAGGGACTTTGAAATATTCCCGTGAAAAACTATTTCGAAGTGAAAAGTCAACAAAACATATTGATGAAATCAATATTTCAACCGCCGGAAGTCAAACCCAGGACCTCAGGAAAATTAGGCAAATGCGCTAACCTGTAGACCAAGAGGCGGGCTAATTTCCTCTCGATTTCTTATTTCAAGATTTTTAATCAAGTCACTAATACTCTGAGTCCAGGGTTCTGGTTCTATTTAAGAAACACTGTATTTTTTTTGCTCGGATACGGATTTAATGATGTTATTTTTTTAATTGTAATTATGGTCATTGAAGTAGCGAGATTTATTTCTGTGTGACTTCACGGTCAAGGCTGCTGAAATGTCAATGTCAGAGCAATCGAGCCAAAGCATAATAATTACCTATGTATTTATCGCAATTATTATCTAAATCCGTGTTTCTCAAA
This sequence comes from Micrasema longulum, assembly GCF_059751315.1. Classification (NCBI taxonomy): domain Eukaryota; kingdom Metazoa; phylum Arthropoda; class Insecta; order Trichoptera; family Brachycentridae; genus Micrasema; species Micrasema longulum. The sequence goes on along the minus strand of NW_028280123.1, from coordinate 148,394 downwards.
GTGGGTTTCACGATCTTTGAGATCTGGAGCTTTATTTGTTATTCTGTCTGAAATCTCTGATTTCTAGGTCAACGTAACAAATTTATGACTAAATTGTCATTTTCAAAATAATTTGCGTAATTTATATGTACATCATTATTTAAATTTTAATTTTTCAAATCCAAATAATAATAAAACATAGTTTTTGTTATTTTTTACGAATTAATTTCAGAATAAATTACATTTATAAACATTTATGTTGTACAGTACTAATAATTGGTCGATATGGACAGCTGAATAACCGACAAATCCGTCCTTCCGCTATGATAGTCGAGTTAAAAATTTCGATAAGCCAAAACTTATGAAAGAAAATTATTCCTTTTTTTATTTTGGAGTTGGAAAAAAAACATTTTCATGAATGAACATCTTTAGCTCGTGAAACAGGGTCAAATTGCCCAAACGACTTTTATTTCAGACGAATCAAAAAATAAAGAAATGGATTAGTAGAGGATTATTTTTATCGATTTGATGACATCGCACATACCTATTAAAAGTACAAAATTAAGTTATAACTTTGTTTTGCTTTCAACTAAGTAGATCTGCGGGAAACTGCGTTATTTCATCAATGTCAGTGAGTGTTGTTGTTTACTTTGGGTTTACATAGGCAACCTTTTTCTAGTCTGAGCCAGATTGACAATTTTCCTCCGAGTTGCGGGTCGCAATATCAAAATAACCATTAAGTCATGTCAATCAAAACATGTGAAGGTTCTAGTATTCGTCGGCAAATAAAGTAGAAAAATAAATCACAGCTATCAAACTTAAATTAAGAAGGTATATTATGCGCTCTGGATGGTATTTTTTGATAAATAACCGCAGTCTTAGTCCAGTACAATCCTATTCAACATTATACAAACTGACGCGCTATGAAATTATTCTAACGTTCCGAGTGCATTTATTAATTACCCCTGAAATCGGATTTAACGCTTCATATGCTTATGCACTCTGTGTTGAAATCGTTTTCGTGTTCTGGTTGTTGTTATTCAAGTTCTCAAACTTTTTTTAACACGACAGCAGACCCCGCAGACGCAATCTGGATTTAAATTATTCCAATGTTTTAGGTGCATTTATTAATTTCCTCTAAAATCTTCGATTTTTTTACCGTGGAAAATCACCGCAAGCTGGCTGATAATATTATTTGTCTAGGTATTATGAAAAAAATACTTCAATAAATCACACGCACGTTCGATGCTTAAAGTTTATGAACGAATTTTAGTATGATCTAGACTCCGCATTTTCGCGGGCCGCCCCGGATCAAAACATCCCGCTGGCTGGCTGGAGTGGAGGTTGCCTACGTGTGGTTCACATTGTGGTTAAATGTTTGGTTCAGATAAATCCAGGAGAACTAACCTTTTAAAAATTACATCCAAAGGTCGAGAAACTAATATTTGTAATTTTCCGTTTTTAAGATAATAAAGTAAGTACTTACGTATAGATTTAAAAAAATAGTTGGACTTACCAGCTCGCGCGAGGGCGCCAAGGTTTGATAAGAAAAGAGTCGTGAACAGCAAGAAGATCATCTCTCCTTCTACCCATCAGCATCTCCCGCTCACTCTCATAACATAATCACTGCACTGTCTCTGTCTAGTGTCTAGCTCTCTCGCTGCGCGGGTTCCGGGTCCACTTTCACATCGTATCAATAATCACCATTCGAATAATTATCCCCACGGAATGGCGATTACACGGCGCGGGGTGACCGTCCCGGACCATAGACTATTTCGTACTTGGTACTGCTTACTTCTGAAATCAAATTATTCCACAATGTTATAAAACCACAGACAACTACGTACCATCGACAAGCCCCGCGTTTAATTTGCACTAGTTAATAGAGCATTGGTGTTGCATTCAACCGAAGAAGATTAGTTTATTTTTCACACTTAAATAATTGTATTTACAAACATACATTTTTCAAGTATTTTTACTATAGATGTTACGATATCGATTTCGTTATAAAGAATATTTCGGCTAATATTTTCACTTCACTGATATTAGTTTTTTTAAACATGTTCAATAGTATAATTTTAAGAGTTAAATAGAAACTGGTCGATTACGTGGAGCGCAGCTTTCGTGCGAACATAAATGACTTTCGATAGATTTAACAATTAAGTCTACTCGAAATTTAAACAAGAAAATTGTGATTTTGTAATTTCACACCGTTTTAAACATGGTACCGATTGCGATGGTTACATTTCAATTTTTTAAATGGCAAATCGAACCTAAGCAGTGCCCTATGCAAAATCGGGTTCGAACAGAGGAATAATGATGATGAAAGTACACGGAATTGGGTCGTTTACCTTCTTGTATTGAAAATCTATGTATTTCAGTAAATTTATGATACACGTACAAAAAAACATAAATAGTAATAATATTTTTTGGGGACATTTAAATATTGTAGTCTGCAGCAGCAACATTAAGCAAATATTCGAAGCCGACTTTGAGAGTAATGTTTCTTTGTCCCTGGACTGGCACCTGGAATCTAACACTGCACGCTACGTGTAGTGTACTTATGCACCTTAAGGTGCGACTAAGGTTCTGATGAAGATAATTTCTTTTTAGAAATTACAAGAATATTTTTTTGTTGACTCTACTAGCCCATGGGCACGTTTCAGAATGAAATGTGTAGGTATTGAACAATTTTAATCAACTAGCTGGTAAAAGAAGAAGTCTGCAAATGGAAAATTGTTTTCAGGCGTTGCCTAGTAGGTGAACTGGTTCAGCCGGATGAATCTCACCCACATGATAAAGATTTCAGCGCTTTTACTTCACAAAAGTCAACGGATGGAAGAGATGAGGAAATGTGGATGTTTAAACTGTGGATGTGTATACTTGTAATGCCGTATTAAACAGACTTCATGAACTCGGCAATAGTTATTCCTACGAATCAGGGCTGGTATTCCGAACGCGTTTACAGAGCGCTATAATGCGTATTTAGTACGTAAAAACGCGCTATACCGCGCTATAGTTTCGTTTGGAATACCAGCCCTGATATATTTAGTGTAGGGTATTGTTCCTATGGAACAAACCTTTTGAACTTTTTCAAAGATGGTGAATGGTAATTATATTTATTTATTTATCCATTTCATAAAATACACAATTTTTTGTTCACTTTGCCCACCTGTATGAAACAGTACTTATAATTTTGTTATTATATTGCTTTAAAATATTTTATTATTTAATTTGTTTTTTACATTTTTTCTTGAATTGTTTAAACTTTCTGCTGAATGTGTTGTATAATTTTTAGGTTTTTTTAAATATAAATCTTGTATAATTTGAAGGTTTATTTCTATTTATAAATCTTGGCTAAAGGAAAATTTATGTTTTAAAAAAACATATAATATTAATATTAGTATTATACAGGCATATTTGCCATTTATGTTAATAAAATAAACACAGGCAGAATGGTAAATGTTACACAGTGTGTTAGGTAACTACTTAAACCAGCTAATGACAGGTGATAAGACCTGCAAATGCCTAGACTTTCATATTCTCTTCTCAAAAATGTTTCCCTCTCTGTTGCAATAAATTTAGATGTGTAGATATTACATTACCCTTTAACCCTTTTGTTGGCAATGTATGCTATAGGATTTATATGTTCTCATTTATTCTGACAAACTAAAAGACGAGTTATACAACATTTAGTTAAAAATGATTTACCATTTTGTTAATTATTTACTGCATTAACACAATTCAAAATATACTTTTTTTTTTAAAAAAGATGTTTAAAAAAAATTCCATTCGGCGAAGACAGAGATAAATATAAGATACCTTCAATAAATAATTTATCTAATTAAAAATAATATATTTCCACGGTGTTCAAAACATTTTCACAATGGAAATAACAAGGTGAACTTTAAATAATTGCTTTTATTTATTTATTTTATTGGGTAAACAAACAGTATGTACATAAATGTTGACCATTTCTTTGTATATTAGTATAGGACACTCATGCACACACCAAAAAAAATATTAACCCTAAAGACAATAATTTAAATTCAGTTAAATATAACAATTATAAACGATAAGAAATGAAAAATATGTATATAATAATATAATTAATAAAATATCGGCTTCTCATAATATTTCTATGATGATCGACTAAAATTTACATACATTGTCATAAAAAATATCAGCCTCGGTACACATAAACAGAAGATTTTGTCTTGTCGGTCTAGATGGCACACGGAACGGTCTTTCAAGTAGATTAGAGGAGTTCATTTTATTAATTATTAATTTCTTTTAAACGTTATGAAAGCATAGAAATTATACACCAATAAAGTAAATCTGGCGATTAAAAAATAAAAATATTTGCGAATTGCAGTAAGAAGTGCCAATCGCGAGCTCTGTAAGTGTTGATCTATTTATCATTAGCTTCGTGTTTTTACAAGTTACCGATTAAAAGCAGCGACTTCATACCAATCAGTTAGTTTTCAGATCACTTCTCGTCTAAAGTAAAGTAAATATAATATTGTATAAGATAAAGCCCATACAGTAAGCAAGTGATCTTAAAAGTGACCACCACTCTTGTCATTTGCGCATTAAAGAGTTAGCAATTTTTTTCACTATAACAAGAAATATTAGCGTTCTTATAATTTACCCAAATATTTCAGTTTTGGTGGCCATTTTCAACGAGTTTTAATTAACTCATTATTAGAAAATGGGAATAAAGTTGAGGTAGAGTGGGGTTTGAATCTCGGACCTCTGATCCGTGAGTCCGCAACACCAGCCATGGAACCACAACCAGATTAATTAACTAATACGTTTTAAAATAAATAAAATAGTTTTGATCCATCAATTTCTTAAACTTCAAATATGTCCGCCTTCAACGAGCGCCAGCAGCCAACTAAAGTTTGTAGTTCGTTCGGCATCGTTAAACAAAACTTTAGCTTACCTACTGGAGAAAAGAGCAAAGTGTCTTTCAATATTTTAAAAACACTTTTTTTCTAGGTTTGCCACACACGATCTCACCACTGGCAGGTTAATTAAGTCAATAAGAAATAACATGAACAGGAGTTATTTATTATTATTTAACTACCTAATATATGTACATACTTACATACATTATATTTTGCCAATTAAACCTATTTCCTCATACTTCAAGGTATTAGTAATAATAGCTTATTTACATACAAAATAATTAAACAGGCATTTGATAAAAATACTTATTTTTTCTGTTATTATAGTTTTTTTTAACGTTATCATTTATCAACTGAATTACGTTAAAGAATTGTATAACAACAGAAAGTGGAAATGGAAAACATTTTTTAGGAGATAATAAAAGAGTCTAGGTATTCACAGGGCTTATGTCCTATCATTGGCTGGAATATTCCATTTGCCCTTCTTAAAACTGTTTTCTATCTCTGCTGTAATATATAAATTCGTCATTCTTGATAACTCCTAAGGGGGTGGAAACCAGCCATTGTCTATAATTATTTGAACATATTTAAAATACTGTTTGTTAGATTTTGTATTTTAACAAAGATGAAAAAATTTTCTTAGAGGAGAATACGAAATTTACATTTTATTTTATTTTATTTCATTGGAAAGCCAACATACATTTATAAATTTATAAGATACAATTATATTATAAATACATGTCACAAAGTCCAAATAGAGGCTTCCACATAATTTTGTTATTGTAAATGTTGTCACATAAAAAGTATACATAACATAAAATAATTAACCACACACAACTTGTAATATTACTTAAAATGTAAATCTAATACATATTATTAAAAATATATCTACTTTTGAATATTGGTCACACAGATGCACATTATAATATTAAATATAACTTTAGTTGACCATACAGTGTACATTTATTATGTGCCTACATAAAGAACTGCATATAACCTGCATAATATAGGCTGTGGATTCAAGGCGCAACATCATAACTTGTTTTTTTTTTCTATATCATTTTAAAAGGAAGTAATAGATGTGTTATTAATATCAATACAATTTAATTTATGATTACACATATTGCTGTTTTGCAGTTTTAAATAAATATGACTTCTTAAGTAATCACATTACACATTGTTACATATTTAATCTTCTCATCCTGCCCGTTAGTAAACACCCATATTTCTGAATTCCCGTACAACCCTACTTCCACAGTCCTTTCTCTAAAGGGTTCTCTATCTCTGTTGAAATGCCTGTCAATTGTTGAAAGTTCAGGTATATAATAAGTCAAGTCAGCGTTATTAATCAAAAAAATATAATTTTCAATAAAATAATATGAAAAAAAATGAGACGTAAATATGTCAGTCTAGACATTTATCGGACTTATGACCTGTCATCGACTGGAAAAATCGATCACATTACATATTCAGTAGACAAAATTTTGGAAAAGATGGCGATATTCCCTTTTAATAGCTTCTCGTCTCGGGCTTGATTTTCGGAGATATAGGGCCTTACTTATAAATCGGGTATAAAGTTAAGCTTGAGAATAATGATGGTATAGCCAAAAGTATTACTTATAAACCTCGCATAGAGTTAAACTCGGTTTAAATCTGGGATAGCGACCATATAAACTTATACCTGCATATTATGTGGTATTACGCTGGAATAAGCACGCGATCTGTCAAAAGTCATATTTTTCAATAGTGAAAATGGATAGTTTATCAGATTTTTTAACAATTTCGAAGTCCTGTAACCTTCTCAATGCAGTTTGAGTGATTTTTAATAATTTGTTTTCATAATATCGGAAATGTTATATGTTTGTATGTATTTGAATTAACTGTGATTAAAAATGAAACACGAATAAACAAAATAACTCGTTTTTTACGTTCTCCTCTTCTTCCCAATTTCGATTTTTTTTCTAACGGTTTTCTCCATGTATTATACTGACAGTAGTCCCGATTTGACTTTGACGTTTGTTTGTTGTTGTTATAAAAGTTACTGTATATATATATATATATTACATATTTTTATAAGTAAGCTTTTTTTTATATCGGTTTAAATAGTTAAACCGGGTATAGTTATTTCATAATGTAAACCTGGTATTAGGAAATCTAATTAGTAAGGCCCGTAGAGTATTAATTAGTAAGTGGTTTTTACTGCAATATTTCTTAGTCCCTGGATTGAATCTGATGCACAAGTTTGATCATCTTGCCTTCATGTGTAATATGTAGAAAGCGTTGAAATTGAAAAAAACATGTTCTTGATAAATTCTTATAAAAAATTGTGTCGTTATTGAAAGCTTATATTCGTTCTTAAGATGTTTTGAACTAACTTAATAAAGTATAAATACATAAATAAATGATGAAGAAACGGATAGAGAAATCACGATGAAGCATATTTCTACTCTCTCTATTGAAATACGTACGAGGATCTGTCAATTCGTAAAAATAATTTAAAGCTCGGGTAATTTTCGTGTATACGGCATGGTTACTTTACAAAATAAATATAGTTACACATAACGATCAGCGAATGTAACAAAAAGTACTTTCCAATTTATCTGCAGCATAATTATTTTCCATGCGTGTTATGCATTTCCTTTTGTACGAGTATCCGCATAGATAGAATAGGAAGTATCGGTGCAAAAATGACAATTGGTCGTTTGATGAACCTGGAAATAATTTTAAAAATAAAATAAAATTTTTAATTGAAGGTAATATAAAAGTGTAGGCATCTACCGGGCTTATGACCTGTCAATGGCTGATTTAAGTGGCCACTTTCCCACTGTGTAACATTCACTATTCTGCCCATATTTGAACATCTATGTTCCTTCAATTCTTTCATCTGTTGATGTTTGTGAAGATGAAGAGCTGAAACCTTTATTTATGCGGGTGAGATTCATCTAATTGAATTATTGTACCTACATACTAGGCAACGCCTGAAAATGTTATTTTTTCAATTTCTATACTTCTTCGTGGACCAGGTGGATTTATCAACAATATTTTGAGTTGGTCCAATTTTTTGTAGACAAGGACTGGATCAATTAAATGTTCTTCATCTCTGTTGTAATATGTTAATATGAACAGCTTCCCAGGGAGTTGAATCCAGTCCTTGTCTACAAAAATTTGGACAAATTCAAAATATTGTTAAAATGAAATTGTGAATAAAAATGACAGTTTTGAGTTTAATGTGTCATTCGAAGCGTAAAATTATGTTCTTTAAGACGCAAACGTCACCACAGTAACTCAATTAGAAAAAGGTGCGTAAACCCTAATTATTGGTTTTTTAACACGTGATTTTATAATACTTATATAAAAACATTTGTTAAAACATGTAAAAAATATTTTTAAAAAAAATATAATAAGCAGAACATTATAATAATTATTTCTTATATATCCTCACTTTTACTTACTCGTATAGCTTGCGTTGTCTAGATTGTAAACAAGAAAAAATCACTTAACTAAGTTTTAGCCATTTATCCTCATTAAAAACTTTTTGATATTTTTTAATGTATCAGAAGGAAAAAGTTACCAATGGAATTTATTAGAAAGACGTGAATAAAATAATGTTGTGTACACAAAGCACTCAAACATAATTTTTCTTGCTGTCTAAACTTTCAAATTGCGATGACGATTCAATCTATACACACGAATAGAGCAGTAAAAATACTACATTATGGACTTTAACATTTCAATAACTTATTTGACTGACGTTAAGAATTATATCGGAGACATATTTAAAATCGAAATTGAAACGGACTTGACGACTTTAGACCACCCGAGAATTAAGCTACGAAGTATATTTATGACTTTATATACTTCGTAGCTTAATTATTTCAAATTATCCACAAATTATTGCAAACAAAAAAAACAGCAACGCGTGGTCAAGCAAAAAACCTTATTTCTCAAATGCATTGTGTTCAGTTAATACCGGAATAGCTAGCTTCGTCAGACAATTAATAGCGTATCTTGTATTATATTTATATTTTAATTTTTTTTTCATTTTTCATGTTTTTTGTAAATTCGCCCAGGGTACAAACCCCGCTCCAAGTAAATAGAAAAAACAAACTAATAAAATATAAACTTACAAGAATACACATATTGATACATAATACATACATACATATACATATATATGCACATTTATATGTATATGCATACGCATACATACATATACTTATGCACATACACATACATACTTACATACATAAAAGATACACAATTTAATTTAAATATGTTAAACTTCATGATTGCCATTTGTTTTTTCAAATTATTCATTATTTTTATCTTTTACTTTATACACTTAGTAAGAATTTCCGATCCGTGGCATACATCAACCTCTCTGTCTCCATACGACCAATGTCATGAAAAAGCGAGGTCAACACTTTTTTGACCTGACAACACTCCCGCTTTTCCACAATTTTCGCAAAAAGTTATGGGCCTTCTTGCCAACGCAATAGTGTTGCCTCGATGCCAGAACAGTGTTGATCCCTTCACCTAGTACCGGATCCCTATTGGAGTATTTTGTGTTATGGTTGTGGTTGACGGTTGAGTATTTGTCACAATTTGTGTGTGTAACCTAAACCGTTCTCAATATACACTGTTGAATAATACTCGGAATTCTTTGAAAAGCAAGTCACTCAGACAACTGAATGTTTTTTTTTAACTACTCGGATACAAGATTTATGTTCAATAGTTACCGGTCCAAGGGTAGTTTTTGTGCAAGCTCCCTAACCAATTAGTCCATAAGTCAACACAGAATTTGCCAATGCATGGTATAGGTATTTCAGTCAGTACAATCGTATTTTTACATAATCATAGTTCTGAACTTGCGACATGCAATTTGTGAATACAGATAATTTATTTGCCCCAGAAAACATTAATACATTCAACATAATTGTTGCTCAAAACCACAACAACAATAGAATAAAATAGGTTTCTTTGCGAGGAACGTGTTTTTAGCATGAATAATTTCATTTCTCAAGGACTGTATTCAACCATTATACGAACATCAATTATTTCATACATACCCATTGTAATGCGCAAACACTGCTCAGTGATTGTTAGTCGAAATAATACTGGCGACGTTTTTGCATTTTTTTTTCAAAAAACAAAATGCTCGTACACCTTAGACAAATAATAAAAAATATATTAATGTAAGCGTCCTTAAAAAAACTATTTCGAAAGACTTATTCTTGTGTTTAATTATATTTAATTTTAGCAGATATTAGCTATTCACGTGATATGTAAGTGTACATTTATGTAAATAGGATGTACTTATATAACAATCTACATATTTAACAAATGTAAGTAATAGATAGATAAAGCCGTCTTTTCATCTCCTAATTCTTATACTATAATAAGTGGAAAATAAAGCACAGATATGTATTTTATCCAATAAATTATGTATTTTTGAAAAAAAAATATTAAAACTAATATTTTTAAAAAGGCAAAAAAGATGTTGAAAAAGTGTTACTTTAATTAATCCTAATGATGTTATTTATTGTAATAAATGTAAACATTGAATTAAATTAATATTATAAAATATTTGTAAATAATCAATTACCGACTTTTCCATGTCTACCGGTTTCAAGACGTACCCGTCTCTTTGTCAGGACACCAATTAAACCAACATGCAAAACCCAATATACACCTTCACCATAGTTGTTGCACAAAAATATATAACCAACACGACATGCATTTTAATAAGCACATGCACTGATTAGGACACACATGCACAGATTAAATTATGAAAATTTTCTGTTGTTTGATTAATAGTTGAAAAAATTATAGGGGATGGAGGGAGGAGGTAAGCTTAATAGGTTTTATAGTGTGACCATTACAGTAGAACATCGTATAAAGTAGAAAAGTATATATATTGGAAGTTTGTTTGATTATTGATCAAAGGAACGTTATTTTTTAAAGCTTACCTAATGTGAAATATTTCCATATTATTTACTTTTAACCTTTTTATTATTGGAATGTAAGATTTTAACTCCTGTATTTTTATTAAAGCCATGATTAAAACGAAACCAAAAGTTTGGAACGCTTTCGTTCTATGCAATAGAGCTAAATAGCTTCTCTTTCAACAGGGGTGAATTATTACTCTAATATAAATAGATATTGTTTAACATTTAATTACATCAATATTTTTTTAAAATCTAAATAACATCACCCTTGATATAGAAAGGATTTAACCCGTCCTGTCCAATTAAAAAAACTTAAAATTGCCATCTAGGTATCGTTTATTTGAAGGAAAAAAATGTTTATCTCAGCATGACTAGAAGACATTTTATAAAACTCATTCGAAATATTAATATTCTATAAATATACGGGGTGTTCATTAAACACTTTCACATCCGAAACCACGATGATCAGTATGAGCAAGAAGACATATTGGCACATTAAAATATTTTTTTAAAACAAATAAAATTTAAAAATGTAAAATATAAAAAAAGCAAATGGTTGCTTACTTCTGTAGGGGCGAAACGAGGGAGGGTAGGGGGGAGTCTGATACGCCGACAATCACACAACCGCGTTCTTCTCGCTTCTCCCCTGCAGAAGTAAGCAACCCTTTGTTTTTTTTAATGTTTTATTTCTTTTGAATTTCTTTGTTCTAAATATTTTTTTAAATATGCTAATATGTCTTCTTGCCCATACTGATCATCGTGATTTCGGATGTGACTGGGTTTAAAGAACACCCTGTTTTTTATTATATCGTAAGTGTCCAGTTCAAATTTGGCGATTTTGAGATTTTTTGACCAACATTTAGTGCTGGGTGGTATCTTCTACTGAAAAAATCGAGTTTACTTTTATCTCAAAGTTTATTACAAAATTGATCATCGTTATTTTTTGAATCAGTCTTTAAAAAAAAAGGTAAAGAAGAGAACTAATAGACTTAATTCAGAATAACAGAGAATAGACGTTTGTCTCTTTTTTGCTCTTTCTCATTAAATCGAATGCAAATCGTTTCCTTCCCCCTATCTCCTTGTTTGGTCCATATTTTCTTTGTTTTAATATTATAGAATATTAATTCTTTATATAGTTTAAACCATCGTCGCTTTATTTTAGTATAATTAAGTGAATGCATATTATTGGATGGAAGGTCCTACTATTTTTTATGTATGCATTTTTTTATAGTTTCTATTTATAATCATTTTACATATGTTTGCATTTGAAATAAATAAATTAAAATATTTCCATCTATTGCTGATGCTTTGTAAATGTAATAAAGCAATAGAAACTTAAAATCAGAAACAATATTTTGAGTTTGTCCAAATGTTTGTAGACAAGGACTGGATTCAACTCCCTGGGGAGCTGTTTATATTAACATATTACAACAGAGATGAAGAACATTTAAACATCAACAGATAAAAGAATTGAAGGAATATAGATGTTCAAATATGGGCAGAATGGTGAATGTTACACAGTGTGTAAAGTGGCCACTTAAACCAGCCATTGACAGGTCATAAACCCTGTAGATGCCTAGACCTTTTTTTAAATGTTCTTCATCTGTTGTAATATGTTAAAATCAGAAGTTTACCAAATAATCAAACCATGAGTTTGTGTCTATGTAAAAACATCAATATTGATTTGCCAATAAGCGATATGATATATGCTCTTCTTATAAAAAATAAAATAAACTGTGATAAATTGCGAGATTAGATAAATACACAGAAAATACAATTAAAACGATTTAACAAAAATAAACTTAGGTACCTGTAGTTTTCAGTTTCATGGTACGAGTTTTAAAATAAAATATTCCTAATACTTTTTTTATATTCTACTGATTTTAAAAAAAAAGATTTTTTTACTTAGGAAACATGCAGATAATTATAACAAACAATTAGATAATATCATCTACTATACTTAAGTAACAAAACTAAAGCCAACCAAATGTAAACTACCAAGTATTATTTATAGTATTTATGTATTACAACAGACATAAAAAGCATTTTAGGGAAGGGAATTTAGTTGTTGATCTTCGTGAAGTTAAATATTTGAAATCATTATTTTCCAGTGCCGAGACTTCTATATTATTATTTTTTTAATGTTTTCCATCTCTGTTGTAATATATATTAATATCAACAACTTCCCAGAGGGTTGAATTGAGTCCTTGTTTACAAAAATTTAGACACATTTAAATTTTTTTTTTTTTAGTAAATAGATGTTTGATTGAGTGCGTATTAGTGTGAGGATGGGTGCGTGTATGATAGGGCATGTGTGAGGTGAGTTTATGTGTTTGCTAGTCAATATGAATATGTCAAATAAATAAATATACAAGTACAGTAAAACTCTGTTTATTCGAACTCCAGTCATTCGGATTTGGATAACGATATCAGAAAATAAAAAGTTTTTAGTTTTAACTCAATTGCGCAATTAACTTTGCTCGACATTATTAAGTTTTTAATGTGATCCCAATTTGCTGTATCAATGACAATAAAATCTGGCACTCATTGATCCGGATAATTGGAGTATATTATATTTTACGCAATATCATGACGAATGGTAATTTGTTTTTTTTTAAACGACGAGTTGTTCTTCTGGCCATTGTCATGTCAGGACAATATTTGGACTAACTAGCAGCCATTATTAAAGCTAAATTATATGGCAATAATGGATAATTCGATTTAACGCGCGGCCCGATGCGCCATTAATACGAGTACGTCGTGTGACCAAAAATGGTTGACGTTTCCGTACTTTAATTTGAGACGAAATTACTCTGATTATTCTTAAACTGCAATATAATCTAACGTCGCGAATAGCACCAAGAGACATTCGGCAACCACGAATTGCGATACAAATAGACTATTTATTTATTTTGACAGAGCGAGGGATATTTCAACATTGTTATCGCCAAAGGAGAAATTCTCTAACGGCTTGTAGCGTATTGCAATATAAACGTGAAAATGTATGGTTATTCTAGTTATTTTTAACGACTGAATGTTGTGTCTATTTAGATATGCATTTTGTCGAAATCATAATAAGCGTTTCTGCAGTTTAGTTCGGTCCAAGTTTTTTATTCGTGGGTTTTGAATACTTCGAATGGACTGACTTATCGTGAATATTCTGCGAAAAAGCACTAAGTCAAAATTTTGCTGTTTTGACTTAATGATGAGGTTATACTGTTGAAAAAATACTCTACAATCTGCAATAACGCACTAAGTCCTATCTACACACTACAAGTCAAGATATTTTATGTAATAAGTCAATATAACATAAATCGGTTCAGGGAAAAAGCACCTCAGTACGGCGTCCCTTGTCCCAAGCCCTAAGTCATTACTAGTAAAACAAGAAATCAGCTTACGTCCTTCTACATCGGACAACAATTTCTCTGACTCCCTCCGACCAATATAGATTAAAAATGCAGTCAACACCTTCCTCAGCCTGGCAATTTCACCACATTTCCATGAATCTAGGATAAGGTTATATATCCTCGGGCCTATATAATATTGCTGCCTTTGGCCAATAAAATTATTAACTCCTCTCTGTAGAATCAGATACTTATTTGAGTGTCTAGTATTATGAACATGACAAACCATTGCGTATTTTTCCCTGTTGAGATGCGTGACCGCTACTGACCTCAATATATACTGTTGACGAATATCCAGCACTTGAAATTCTTTAAAGAGCGAATCACTCGGGTACCGGTATGGTTTTTTTAATATAACTCTTAACACTGATTTTTGCGCTATAGCTGCTGAAGCCATAGTCGTTTTAGTGCAGCTTCCCCAGCCAATAAGACCATACGTCAGTATTGAATTTACAAATCCTTAGTATATTTCTTAAAGGTATGAAAAAATGAATCAAACGTTTTATTTTATTAAAAATTTCTTCAGTTTGTAGGTTTCATCTCATGAATTTATTTATTTTTAAACCCAAATATTTTACACTAGTGACTTTTTCCAATATTGTATATTTCCAATTGATATTATTTATGCAATGATGTAACTTTAATTCATACCCGGAGTTTGGTTGTCCAACCGAAGATAGGCTGAAATAGATAAACTTTTTTTTTTTGCATTGAGAGTAAGAAATTGTCGTTCAACCAATTGTTTACAATAATCATATCTTTGTTAGCTTTGTCATGAACTTCTATCCAATTTGGGGTACTATATGTTAATACTGTATCATCAGCGAAAGATATTATTTGTCCAAGAGATTCACTCCTACAAAGTCCGTCAATATATACTAAGAACAGTAGCCGTCGCAATGTACTTCCTTGGGGAACACCATAGTCTAACTCAGCAGCATCACTTAGTTCATCGCCAATTTTTACTTTTTGTAATCTATTGGATATATAACTTCTAAACCAATCAAGGATCATTTCCTTAATGCCCATATTTTGTAATCTTTTAATTAGTATTTTATGAGAGATGGTATCAAATGCTTTTGCTAAATCTAGGAATACCGCTAAGCATTTCTTATCTATGTTGTAATTGTCTCGGTTAACTTAAGTATGGCGTATGGCTTTAAAAAAACTAAAACTAATCGCAGCTTATAATAGTAATAATAAAAACTTCTTTAGTATTAAAATTAACGTATAGTGTCTAATGTCATTTATGTAGAATAAGCTAAAACGTACATAAAATATGTTACTCATGAGAAGGCCAAAAAACAATGACGTACTTAAGTTGGTACTGTGCACTTATGTTTCAAAGCATTTTTCAATTGAAACCAATTCAGTTGATAAAGGATAAACACATAACACAATTCGCATACTAAATTAAGTTCAGAGGACATAATATTGTCGACTTTATGACAATGTCAAATGAAGGCGAGAGTTAATCCTAAAATATTTTAATGATTACAGGAAACATATTATAATAAGCTAAGCGTACTCTTTTCATTATTTTGTATTGTTGATATAAATATTCATTTTGTATTATTTATCGTTTTTTTTAAATAATGTATTTGAACAAATATTTAAGTCAATCAATACATTTTCTAAAAATCATTCGGTTAACCAAAAAACTGACGATAAAATATATTTGTTTAAACTAAATATTCAACTAAAAAATGTATGGGTAGGCAGTTTTATAAATTTAGGTAAATCAGTGAAATTAAATAACTTATACAAATATTTGTATATTTGTCTACAGTAATATCCCCAATAAAAATAATTACGTTAAAATACACTACATATTTAAAATATAATGGGATACCCAAGTGAATAAGCGCCAACATCGTGCCAAAACAATAGAAACTTGCCAAAAAATGTAAAATTAAAACTATCAAGTTTATTAAGTGCAACAAATGTAATAAAAATAAAGTATTTCTGATGGGAATATGTTGTATTTGTTGATTTTTTAGGGCAATGCCCTAAATATCAATTATAATCAAAGAAATACGGAAATCTCGCCTCGGTGACCGACCGAAGCAGTATATTAAATCATTGAAAATTATCTGCACGATATAAACATTATCCGCTGAATTTGATGAATAGCATGTCCAGTATAAAATTAAACTTCCAATACACAATAGTATGTTAATAGTGTAAAACTCCAATAGACGGATTAATGAGTGCCAGATCATATGGCTTTTAAAATAATACAGCGAATTGGAATCACATAAAAAACTTACTCAAAAATGTCCGGCAGAGTTATTTGCACAATTAAATTAACAATAAAAATCTTTTATATTTTTTATTTACAAATCATAAAACGCAAAGTGTTTTACAAGTAAAATACGTTGAATTACATTCCCAGGAGTTACAACAACTCAATTTGGGACATAAAAAATATAAACATCTAGAAAATAACATATAATGAGAACAACAAAGAAACAAAGCAAGTTTAGTACCTTTATAACTAAATATAGCACAACAATATATACGCCAAAAACCTTTTCTTACACAAGCAGAATAAATACAGGGTGTTCTTTAAACCCTGTCACATCCGAAACCACAATGATCAGTGTGGGCAAAAAGACATATTAGCATATTTAAAAAAATATTTGGAAGCAAGATTTTTTTTTCTAAATAAAATATTTAAAAAAAACAAATAGTTGCTTACTTCTGCAGGGGAGAAGTTAGGGGAGCGCGGCGCAGTATCAGACTCCCCCTTCCCCTTCCTCGTGTCTCCCCTGCAGAAGTAAACCATTTGCTTTTTTATATTTTATTTTTTAAAATTTTATTTGTTCTAAAAAAATAATTTAATGTGCCAATATGTCTTCTTGCTCAAACTGATCATCGTGGTTTCGGACGTGACAGGGTTTAATGAACACCTGTATATAAAATCTCCTTTATTTTTATTTCCCAATGATGATCCGGATATTTGACGATCCGGATGACTGGAGTTTGAATAAACGGAGTTCTATGGTCCTTTTTGTTTTTTTTTTCAAAGTAATATAACCGTTGTAATAATTTACTCAAATATTTCAATTTTGGTGGCCATTATACACTAAAATCAATTTTGGGTAATCTAATCCGTGAGACCACAACCCGATTCTATAAAATTTGAATTGAGCATTACATCACGTATAATCGCTTTTGTGTCAAAAGTATTAGTGTATAATATTTGTAGAAATTTATATGTTATTTGTATTATTGCAGAAAAAAAATTGAACTATACTTTTTTATTCTAAAATAACAATTGAGTTGCCTATAAGTAGCGTGCGTACATGATATTAATTTGTTATTTGTAACATCCATAATAATTACTATAATTATTTGTTTATTATTATTGTTGAATTTTACAAATATATTTGTGCAAGCGGAAATATCCATCATTAACATTTATTTTATTTAACAACGTAGAAAAATTATCTTACATTTTAATTTTAGACGACATAGACACCTAAATGACATAGCTTCAGTCGTCATAGTTGAAGATAAAAGTCTCCCGACCGACTATAAAGGTACATACCGATAACCCCACCATCAAGTTTTGATGTAAGTACATCGGTTTATACCGACGGGTCTAGAACCCCTCGATACGTTAATCTACGCATTAAAAGTCTCAAAAATTTTGTTCCACCGAGCATTTTTTCCTTTAATTGTGATTTATTAAAAATTTTAATCGTTTTGAGGTTGGCACTTTTTTTCTTAAAAGCCTATTAAATTACTACCCTAAAAAAAAAATTTACTTATTAAATTTTTTTTTTTTAATTTTCCGATTTCCAAAAGTCATGCAAAATTCATGTTCAAGCGAGCATTTTTTGCTTGAATTGGAATTTATTGGAGATTATTATCGCTTTGAAGTGAGCACTTTTTATTACTGAAGCCTATTTAAAATATAAATAAGAACTATTTTAAATGTTAATGACGTATGAAACGCGGACTAATTGTTTGCGGTCATTCCATTGGTTTGTTTCGATCATATGATGTCAATATGACAAGTAGGTAGAACATACCGAGGTAAGATACAGATAGTAAAGAAGTTAAGTATACCGTCTCGATATATATAGATGAAGTTAGCGTTCATAATCGAGGCGCAGGTGTCGCTATGCCTACATAACGATCTTTAATCTATCGACGTCGGAGAGAAGATCGACATTATCACGTGAATGATGATAATACCCATAATTCAATTGTGTTTGTAATTGTAAAGCCTGAACTGATACGGTAGGTTCTGCACTCATTTCTGCAATACTATAGAAAATACTTGATATCCTTGAGACTTGATTGAGAAGTACAACCATTATGTCATCGAGTGTCTGTGGATAAAAATATTATAAACCTATTATAGCTGGTTTAGTGCGGACTACGCTGCGCTGTGCTGCTTTGACTTTGGTTTAATTGTACGATGCTTACAAATAGTGAGATTTTCGGGTATTTTAAATTATTTTTATCGAGTTCCAAATTCGTAAATAGTTTGAAAATACATAGACCGAATTTTGTCATCAACATCTATTCTGAATAACGGTTTAGCATGAAACACATCTCCAATCGTTTTTATTTAGTCTTAAACAAGGCATTAAAAAAAAAATGTTAATAATTTTAAAAACGTGTGAAGGT
Organism: Micrasema longulum; assembly: GCF_059751315.1. NCBI lineage: Eukaryota > Metazoa > Arthropoda > Insecta > Trichoptera > Brachycentridae > Micrasema > Micrasema longulum. Next base: position 129,509 of record NW_028280123.1, on the reverse strand, counting down.
ATATTTTAGCGAACGTAATATTAATATAAAAGTTATATTTGAAGCACTAACTTTGTGGTTATTTAATCTAATAAAATACATAAATAATAACTTTGTTTTTAACCACTTTTTTTCTACTGACCGGTTTCAAAGCTCCACGAGATTCTTTATCAAGCTATAATTACCAATTAAATAATATCGTTTTTTTTATTTTAACAGTGATTACTTAATATAATATCAGAACATATGGAGCTTATCTTGAATCTTGGAAATCATAGAAATTATAAAAGCGATTCATAATAAGAAAAAAAATAACAAATAAACATATAAACAATATTTCCATTAGACCACTCCTGTCGAGTTTTAAAAATCATATCTATCTCACTTCATACTTCCCATTTTTACAAGAACAACATGACAAAGAGACTTGACGTATTATCGATGTGTTATGTTTTATTTAGTAATCACTGTTAAAATAAAATAGAACATAATTCGTTAGATAATTGTTCCTTGATAAAGAAGCTTGTGTAGCTTTAAAACCCATCAGTAGAAAAAAAAAGTAGTTAAAAAGAAAGTTATTTAATACATATTTTATAATTATATTAATAAATGCTATTAAATTGAACGTACAACGCACATTGACTAGATGTAGATGAAAAAACAAATAAAGCATTATAGTTTATTAGCTGTATAGAGCAAATCGTTTGAATAATCGACTGCTTATCTATCATAGTAAAATGGATAAATTAAAATGTTTCGTTTCATCTACATTTTATATAAGGACGATATAAAACAGAATTGGTTGCATTATAACTGGGACACACTTTTTTTCTGTGACGCGATTGTAAAGAGTGTTCGAGATCGATTTGGAACTACGTCGAAACTTTATATTTTATTAAGGTACAATAATGTGATTACCAAGACCGCACCTTTCATAGATAGGTTACGGAGAGAAATCTTCAATATCTATAAATGATAGATAATAATATCTCGAGCTGTTTTCTATCATATTAAAATGCGAAATGATCGTAACACACTGAGAAAGAAAGCTGCCATATAGTTGACCACATCACAAAACAATACCCCATATTCAGAATTGATTTGTTTAGATACAAATATCAAATTACACCCAATCACACGTACAGTTTAATTAGATACCCCGATATAATATACGAGTAATACAATATTTATACACTCGTAATTGAATAGAAAATTTCACGGTAAAGTAAGTGCAACCGAGGCGCGGAATTTAATTATAGTGAGACAAACGTAAGTGACAAAGCCATGCGGATTATTTGGGAGAAAGTCGACTGCTGACTGTTTACCGACAAGAATAGCCACCGGATTATACACAATCGTAAATTATTTTCACAAGTGAATGTTCCGTTGTGAATAGTAATTAGTCAATTATTTATTTAATTAATGTTGATGCAATTAAAATAAGAACGTAATTCTGAAGCAGAACTTTTACTTTCGTCCTTTCTTGTTATTGTAATGATTTATATATCACGTTTTGCATAACTATGCGGGTAGAGCCATAATAGGAGCTTAGTACCTCTGAGACCAGCTTAGCTAAAAACTCTCGTCTAGTTAACGCTTTTACGATAGTAAAAGAGACAAATAAATGAAAATTGCAATAATACTTAAAAACAAAGTAACTGTTAAATCGTTCATTGCCGAAGTGATACCTACGCAGTCGAGAATCCAAGATTATGTCATTCAGTTTTCACGAACTTGAATGGAGACCACTTCTAACTTTTTTGATAAACTTTATGTGTACCGAGCCCCAAACGAGTATCAAAATTATTCAGTCTTCATCCTATTCAGTCCAGAACAGTCACTACCTATACCAAAAAGTGCATAGAGAAAATAAAAATTTTAAAAGGGGGAAAGACTGCCATTTTCGCTTCATCCCCGTATAAGGAGGAATAGGAAGGCGCATCCGGGAAGAATGCTGTCAAGGACAAGCGTTTTAATCAAAATAATAAAGCAACCAAACGTAAGCAGCCATCAAAAATATCGAGACGTGAGTTTCTGTATTGTGGGGCGTTAGAACTTAGTCTAATGAAGGCTGGATAGCATCTCAAATGTGCCAGAGCTGGGCACCCTGTTCGTGGGCTGGAGTAGACGACAAAGACCAAGACTTCATACTTGTTTGTTCACGTTGCGAACCGCAATAAGCGGTACCCCATTTTACTCGCGGGCATACCCAATCTTGCCCCACTAGTGCGGCATCGTGGAATAATTATGACCTTTCTTAGATAATTAATTTTATTAACTTTTTGGATATTTTTTTACTTTTATGTAAAGCGTTTGTAATATAAAAGACCAAATTTTATGCTAATGAACATTTTATAAAGAATTTATAGAAACAAATGTGTTTTATTGACGTCTAACGTTAACGGCCCCATCATGGCCCTTTTCCCCTACATTAATAGTTCTTTAGATAAGATGTACAGTAACCTTAATTATTTATTAATTAAATTTATCTTACTTTTTCAATGTGGGGTTAAATTTTATTCAAAGTTTATTCGTTCTTCCACTTTTACAAGTTTAACCATTGCAATAATTACGAGATAATTCATAATTTGCCTTTTCACTGCCTTTAGTGACTAATTATTTTATTTATTTGTATAAACCAATGATTGATTTAATTACTAGTACCTACATATAAATTAGTAAACCTGCTATAAGCTTAGCGCGTTCACAGGCGCGACGTCATGCCGGGTCAAGTTGTCTCGCCCGTAGCCCGTGTCTTTCAATGTAGGCCTACGTTATGCGTAGGTAATAATTTACGGATGTTATATCAGAAATGATTACATAAAGAAGGCAGACTAAATATAATTATTAGAGTCATGGCTGTGACATTAGTGAGAGGAGTAGACGTGTCGCTGGTGCATTCTCACCGTCACTTTCTACCGGTCTACGGCGGGAGGGGGCCCGGGCCGGGCGCCGCTGCCGCTGCCGCGCCGCCTCCGCCGGCGAGCACTCTCGGGTGACCTACATCCTCCGCTGTTATCTACCGGTTCCAGATACAACTTCCACTGGCTTCAGATCGCCAACGCGCTAAATCTGCCTCAACTACATCCGTGTGATCTTATTCCCCTTCGTTGGATTCAGTTTAAATGCCTTCTGTTCAGTGGAAAGTTATCGTTCCCGACTTAACAAACTCTCATTCATAAAACGGAAAAACAAATTTATGTGCAATCAATTTGTAAACGCATTATTGCTTTACCAAAAAGATATTTCAGAATTCAAAGTTGGCAGGTCACCTAATCCACGTTAAGGGATTTTTCCAATGACTCTAATTTTAAAGAAATTCTTACATAGAAATATAAATAAAATACAATAAATAAATAATACTGGATAGCCATAAAAAAAACTAATGTAAAATGTGCTAGTATTTACTCGAACCTATATGAAAAATTTTCAACATTCAAATTCCCACTTGGAAACGTATTTACGTCATGAATAAAATTGTTTTCAATAAAAAAATGTATTTTAAAAAAAAAAAAAATATTCCTTCTTTCCAATTTTTGTATCCTTTTTTTTATATTAAAGAAAGTTTTACCTCACGTATCCCGCGCTGAGATAAACATTTTACATAATTTTGAAACATGCCTTTTACATATTAAACGTAATAAAATCACGTACAACTTACGAACAAAAATACTTTTTTTACCTATTTGGCCTGATCCACACATCATTATGCGCAACCCACCTTCATTATGCATTTATAAAGAAATAGGGGTTTGATAAGACTTCCATATTTAAAATTAATTTCTAAAATGTCTGACGCATAAGGGAATAAAAATATATGATGTGATCCCTAAAAGTATGAAGAATAAAAAATGATATTAAAGAATTTAAAAAGAAATGCAAGTGACAGTTTCTATATTTACTCGCTTGTGATAGTAAAAAAATAATGATAAGTAAAATTAAATTGAAAAAAAAGTATAAAGTTTTATTTCTTAAAACGCATTTCCATAAAAGCTTTAAAAACGTGTATCTCTTTTTAATGTGCCACAAAAAATAGTAAGTGGCTCAATCAATAAAGATTAAAATTTTAATGCATTTTCTCTTATTTAAATATTTACACAGTTAAGTGATTTCAAAATATGTACATATTCATATCGGGTGCATTCTTCTTCAAACGAACAGATCCAAAGCGTATATATTGGAAGTCAAACTTTGTGAAAATCTTGACATTTTAAAAGTAGTCGTCGCATTTCACTCCACTGAAATAATATTTTTAATTACTAGTCAAGTTCGCGAGACCTAAATTTTGTTAAGAATATTTACAAATACTTTTCTTATTTTTTAAACATAGACATGTGAGTGTACATAGGAAAGATTATGATTCTAATTATCAACTGTACAGGTATAGTATCCGGAGAATATCGTTAACAATTTCCAGTAAATTTTTTTCGGTTGTAATAAATTAGAAAATAAATAAATATGAACTTATAATAAACATAACTAGTGGAAAATACCGATTCTCAAGACAATGGTAAAATGTTAAGTTTAATAAAACATTTCTCAAAGTACATTTTAAGATTGACATTTATTGCAACAGAGCTGGAAATCATTTTTTAGAAGGGAATATGGAAGTCCACGCATTTACACCTTACCATAACTTTTGTTGACTTTTGTAAAGTAAAAGAGCTGAAACCTTCATTGATGTGGGTGAGATTCATCTGACTGAATTATTTTACATCTGTAAATACTTGTACTTAATTTTTAATACTTATTTTTACACTACCTAGTAATTAAAAATATTTTTAAAATATAAAAAATTGTTGTATGACATGTTGCACTATTTTTTTACAAGTATAAACCACTTTTATTTTTAGTAAGTACATTAAAAAGTAGTTTATGAAAATTTATAAATAAATAATTGGATATTTCAACGAGGATATGTTTAAGTAGGTGTACTTAAAAAAACATGATTTGTGAAATCGTTAACTGTTTTTTAAAAAAAAATCATGTTTCTATTTCAATGAATTGTTTGTTTTTAAATTGACTTACAATATTAGATAGATACTTTGTTCTTATGTAAAATGATGTTAAACTGTTATTTAAGACATAATTTATAGCTTAGATAGGTAAGGTATGTATATATATATATATATATATATATATATATATATATATATATATTTTTTTTTTTTCTATTTTTTTATTTTATTTTTTTTTATTTATTTTTTTTTTTTTTTTTTTTTTAAATTATTTATAAAAGAAAAGACAATTATTACACGCACAATATCTGATAAATTAAAAAACAATATTAAAATTTCAATGAAAATGCAGATCCGGATGCAAAACTTATGTAATTAATAAAGGTATCGCAATTGGTAACTCGAAATCAAATTCGATTGTTTTAAAATGTTGAAAACTCCCCCTGTAACTTGTCGTGGCCGTGGTTATGGAACTGGTTTTTAAACTTATGTTTAAATAACAAATAATACTTATTTGGTCCTTTTTATTAGTTTAAGCAAATTTTGAGTAATATGTTTTAAATTGAATTAATTTTATTGTATTAAATCATTTCTTTATCAACGTTGTTTCGAACATGTTTGTATTGTTGTTTCTCTCAACCTTTTCTGTACCTACACATTATCTGAAATTTCTTCCCACTCACTCTGTAGCAACTGAACTTGTAGAGGCAGGGAAGGAGTGGTTGTTCGGTTTGACAAAGGTGGTATCAAACTTTCTTAGAAAGTCCTCAGTTATACGCTATACAGGTTTATCTTGACAGGCGCGCGCTAACATGATGCGAGAATAGGAATGTTTTTAGTTCTCGGGTACCTTCACAATATAATGTAGCCTAGTAATATTAATGGATCCATCGCACGTAAAACTAATTCATAGAATCAACAATATTTTGAGTTTGTCCAGATTTTTGTAGACAAGGACTGGATTCAACTCCCTGGGGAGCTGTTTATATTAACATTTTACAACAGAGATAAAGAACATTTAAGAGAAGATAATATAGAAGTCTAGGCATCTACAGGGCTTATGACCTGTCAATGGTTGGTTTAAGTGGCCACTTTACACACTGTAACATTCACCATTCTGCCCATATTTAAACATCTATATTCCTTCAATTCTTTCATATGATGATGTTTGTGAAGTTAAAGTGCTGAAACCTTTATTTATGCGGGTGAGATTCATCTAATTAATTAATTCTATCTACATACTAGGCAACGCCTGAAAATGTTATTTTTTTCAATTTCTATACTTCTTCGTGGACCAGGTGGATTTATCAACAATGTTTTGAGTTTGTTCAAATTTTTGTAGACAAGGACTAAAGTGTAAAGTAAGTGGCGTGTATGAGTAGGTGTAGGAGTAAAGTGGACACTTAAATCAGACATTGACAGGTCATAAGCCCTGTAGATTCCCCGACTTCTATATTACCTTCTCTTAAATGTTCTTCATTTCTGTTGTAATACGTTAATTCATTTAATGAAATTAATAAAAAATCAGGGTGATTTTAAAGGATGAAAAATATCAAAGGAAATAATTGACTTTTCAAATATAACTACCTATACACCTATAAATTTAAAAAAAGACAACAGCGAATTATTGCAATAATGAGGATTCTCGAGTTTTTATTTTTATATTTTATGTAAATTATGTACAGTTTTTATGGATTTTATTGGTTTTATTTGTTAAAAATAGTGGGGAGAGTTAATATTATTAATAATAATGACCCCCATTAATTTTTGACCGTAATCTCCGTATTATTTTTGTGAGTAATATGCAAATTACTACAAAAAATGTTGAATTATTATTATTATGCATTTTAATATTATGCTAAAATCCTACAGAAAGCGTATTAATTTTTAAGTCGTATTATTTTCTACTCATTCATTTTAAGTTTTGGTCCGGATCAACAAATATTGCGATATAGCTTTTGGCGGCTTCCTTTTTATATAAATTAGAATTGTAAATCGATACATCATATCATTTTATGACTCTAACTTCACACTTTATCAAAGTAAAGAATGGAAAAAGAAGACAGAGACCCATTCAGTGAATAAGTCGGCCGCGTGATTTTTATAAATTATATAATGGAGATGTATGGAGGCAGTAGGTCAACTGATGATATTTTTGTGAACAGTGCGTAGGCGACGTATGTACACACTTATGAACTCTTATTTTTAGTTTTTTGAGCTTTACACAAAAAAAACAGTTTTTTTTAAACTGCAATTCATATTTTTAAACTTTATGTTATGTATTAACTTATCGTTTTAATCTATTTGTTAATGATGTTACCAATGCGTTCTCTACCACAAACTTTTGGCTTTTTACTGACGATAATTAGATTCTTAAAGTAATTAAAAAAGTTAGTGATTGTCTTCCTCTACAAGATGATATTGATTATTTTCGTGTTTGGTGAAAAAAAATTACCTTGAATTAAATATAAACAAATGCAAAATAATTTCTTACCGTAGATCTAAAAAGAATATTACTTTTGATATAATGACTGAATGATGAATTTGGTCATTAAGTTTATAAAACTTAATGACCAAATTCTTTCCGTTGTAACTTCAGTAAGATAATAATCTTGGGGTGATTCTAGATAACAAACTAAATTTTCATGAACACATTGAACATACCATTAACAAGTCTCTTAAATTCTTTGGATTTATTAACACTGAGTACCGGCTAAATACACATAGAATTAACCCTGTGCCCGGCCCGTTTTCATGCTTTGAGGGTTTCTTAAAAGTGTCATAATTATGAAAATAAACTTCGTAGATTTATTTGAAATAATTGAAAAAATATTTTTTGAATGATTGTTTTGCCAACATTGGCCTTTATGGAGAGCCACATTGCGCAATGCAATGCACGCACATATACAGGGCCTAACTCGTTTTTTTGTGCTTTGTAACCCGGAGCCGTGTAAACGCGTGATTAATAATGAATTGATTACTTTATGAAGTAATATTAGGTCAGTTAGGATTCTTCTATCAGAAGATTTGCTGAAGACAACAATTGATTATAATTAAATAAAGTTTTTCTTTGCTATTACGATCGTTAACTCAACCAATAAATACAACATGAATACCTACATACCAAAAAAAATATCTACGCATACGATGGTATTTCTCCATGAACATTGGATGAGGCATTTTTGTTAAGATTAACATAACAATAATTTATAGTTCAAAATACTGAAATAGGTCGTACTCGAATGTTTCACTTACGACAATGGGTAACTAACGACAATGGCGGACGAGGCGTGTTATTATTTAACGATTTTTTGCATATTACTCACATAAATAATATGGTGATTACGGACAAAAAATAATGAGGGTTAATTATATTCAAAATTAGATAGCTAAAAAACATCCAAATTAGTAATGAAAAAACTCATTTTCATAGACTAATGTATGTTTGTGCCGTCTGTGAAATTATTGTCATATTTATGTGAGGTTAACATTACACAACTGGTAACAATGGTAGGTATAAGTATAGCAGTGGCGAACTGAGACTTTTTTTATAGGTAAGTTGTACTTTTTTTCATAATTAGTACCTGTATGTACATTGTACATACATACATATAAGATATAAGAAATAAAGTACGTACGCGGATTCTTTTTCTATGGTTTTGTGAGAAAACAACTTCATTTCTTCAACTCCAGCTTCACCTGCTGACAACAGAAGACGGAATACCTACGTATTTTATAAAAATAATTATTACCAATAATCCACCAATTAAACTTTAACACCAATTAATTGAAACGTTACTTTACATTTTTTTCTGAAAAACCTTTTTTTTTAAAGTACCACGGAATAAACTTTTTTAAAAATCGAAGAATAATGTTAGACCAGCTATTTTTATACGAATTGATAAATAATAAAAATTATTCCTCTAATCTACTTTAAGACTTCCATTCTGTGTGCCATTTAGAGCGACAAGACAAAATCTTCTGTTTTACACATAACGCGTCAACAAACTATTTGAAACAATCTACAATACCTAGAATATGTTACGAGTATATGCAAACCATATAACAATAGATTTACCGAGGCTGATATTTTTTATGACAATGTATGTAAATTTAGGTCAAAAATCTTAGAAATATTGAGAGAAGCAGATGTTTAACTTTATTATTATATACATATTTTCCCATTTCATCATATGTAATTTTTAACATAATTCAAATTATTGTATTGAGTATAAATATTTTTTTTGGTGTGTGCATGAGTGTCCTACACTAATATCTAATATACAAAGAAATTATCAATATTTGTGTACATACTGTTTGTTTATTCAATAAAATAGATTAATTAATTTAAAAAAACAATAACATTCATTATACATATTAGCAATAATATTGCAACAAAAATGTGACGAGACCGTCACCGTTCGCTTCGTTTCCTTATAAAAATGAATAATGCCAAAAATTAACACAGCGCCGAGTGGAGCGCCATTAAGACGGGCGGACGAAAGAAATGACGCCACATGTCAACAGAATACTTTCAAACGAAAATGGTCTTTAGGAAATAATGTTCGAAATGCTACTCTCCAAATAGAGAAGCCTCAAATAATATCTGTAATCTGCTAGTGAACTCAGGAAGGAAATAATACCTACTGGGTTTTAAGACGTTAAAATACATTTTACATTTTGTATGAAGAATAAGCTGCAGTAATCGTCTGGTTTCTTTCTCCAACAGGTTACGGACTGGGCGCTGGGTGCGCTTGTAGATGTTTATATTTATTTTTTGAGGAAGATATAAACGGTGACGTTATTTTATAAAAAAAATATGGATTAATTTATTTTCCCATAGTTAAAACTACTATAAAGTATTATTGGTAATCAAATATAATTGTAAGCTGCGCATAGTCAATTATATAGACCACTTGACCATGTAGTATAAGATTATCATGGTGAAATATCTTAAAATTGTCTTTTTTTAGACGATCATAATACCGAATTTTCTATATTTTGGCACTGGGGTATAATTGAATGTGTATATGATTGTTCATTGGTATTGGTATAAATGTGAATACATATATAAACTTAATAGTGATAAAATTATTAGGTAATCTTTTTATTAAATTATACTATAATAATTATTTTTATTATTATTATTTACTATCAAAATGATTCACAAAATTATTACAGAAATAAATTAAATTTAAGATACATGATCTGAACTTCGCTACACCATGTATCATTAAATAACTCATCTGTATTGTATTTTTTGACATGTATAAAGTTTTATTATGTATTTTGTATTTTTATGTGTTATAATGATCATAAATCTACTGAATAGAATAGAATAGAAGAGTTTCGACTTTACACGGAATTTTCTAAAAAGTCTGGACATAAAAAAAGTATATTTGTGAATTAAATAAAAAAATTAAAAAATATTTTCGTATAAATCTTGATGATTCTAATTGTCAACTTTTTTTTGGAATTTTGATGAAGATAGCTGCGGTAAACATCGGGGAAAATTTAAAGATGAAGCTAAGGTAAATGAGGAGATAAAAATACTTGAAGGCTTATTGAAACTATGTAGTTTTATATTTTATAAAGGTACCTTTGTTCAAATGTTGAAGAATTTAAGAAATAATATTGATATTGAGAATAGGTAGAATGCTGATGTTGAGAATTCGAGCATCGTAGGCGTACGCGCTAACAAATACACTGGACTTATCTCGACTCGATTTCCATTTTGATAATTTTTACCTCAGAGTAGCCACCGAGTCAAAATGAATCGTGGTGTTCTGGTTCTATTTTACATACGGAAGTGTATTCTCAATCCACCCGAACAGGGACTAGGTATGATATTTGAAATATTATGTAGGTGAATTTTTCTTCCATTTATTGTTTTCTGTATAAGGTAAATTACTAATTTTGCAATCTTACCTAAAAAAGCAAATGGTGTTTTATAAAGGTTCTAAAATAATTATTAAAGAATATATGTAAAACTTGCGAAAATTGTTGTTATGTGAAAGCTTAAACATAGGCGAAATGGTGAATGTTAAGCAGAAAGAAAAGTGATAACTTACACCTAATTTCTGATCTTAAGCACCTTAAACGTCTAGACTTTGATAGATCCTAAAAATGTCGTGTTAGTTTCATTTATAAGATTTCAAAATATTACATAGACCTATATTCATTAGATTGTCGGCCTCGTGGTGTAATGGTCAGCGCGTTTGCCTAACGCGCAAGAGCTCTCGGGTTTGATTTCCGACATGGTTGATACGAAATATTTATTTGAAAGGGTGTTTTCACACCATAATATTTCATAGTCCCTGGACTGGCACCCGAAGCGTAATACTGATAATCTTACCTTCATGCAACAAAAATGATCAAGATACGCTGCGATTGGTTACCAATGCAGTGCCCTATGCACCATTAGGTGCGGAAAGGGAATGATGATGATGATGAAAGTAATGCCTCGACATGGATTGTGCCCAGTGATGTAAAGAAGAAAATAAAGAATAATCTCCTATGTTTACAATATATATATATATAAAATACCTATCTGTGTATCTACGACTGTCTGAGTAACCCATTCAAGTAAAGGTTTTTAAAGTACCGTACACAAACATTTTATTGCATCTTCTCCTTATTAGGATATGGCGCACAAGACGATTGATAGTGTATAAACATAAGTACATAATATTATTACACATAGATACGCTATTAATAAATAAGGACACGCAATCAAAGGTCAGAATTCAGAATTGATCAATTTTACAATAATCACGGAAAAATTAGACCCCAAAAATGAAAAAGATTCAAACGTTGATTTTGTCGATTTAGGCATAATCAGACGTGAAGTTGTCTTTTTCGCACAGTTTCGGGGAGGCATTTGCGAGAGAGTGATGGAAAAACAATGTTCAAATACCTGTTCAACAAAATTGTCCTTCAACGCATATCTTCTTAAGTGCCAGTAAATAAACATGCACCTGATAGTGCATAGGGAACTGAATTGGTACAACAAACGAAGAGTTTCTCGATCATGTTTTTAAATTTTGTGCAACAGGCCAATTTTTAAATAATAATTTTACGTCTATTTCGTCGATAACGAACCCAAGACCTTACGCATGGTAGAAAAACGTGCTAGCCACTACACCACGAGGCGGAATTTTAATTCATGAGTATTAAAATAATACTTGTATAAAATGCAACAAACCACGATACATATCTGTATACGAGAGGTAAACTACAGTATCTTCAAAAACACAACTTTTCAGGTGAGACAAATTAGTGATATTTCATACTTTAAACATCTTATTTTTTTCAAAGAAATGTTTTTTTTTCTCAAATATACTGATGCACATTATAAAAATACAAAACTTTGAAATCTTTTGTAGCACTGCGTGTTTTCTTACTGTCCTTAACAATTTGGTGTGGGGTTAGGTTCAATAAAAAATCTTTGTTTTTAAAGAAATTAGAAGTTAATGCTATTTAGCGTGTAATACACGGCAAAAAATTGATTTCAACATAGTAATAACTCAATTTCATCATATTTAAAGTTACCGTAGTTTACCTCTCGCATACAGATATTATTGCCTATATAACAGCGCGATGCTAAGAAAAAGTGCTAACAACTTAAAACCACGTTTTTTTCTGAAACCAAATTTTAATAGACAGTATTTTTTATACTTTATTCAGTTTCCGAAGTGAGCGTTTTTTGTTATTTAAACTGAATTATACGACCATTTATGAAAATTGCCGCTAAACAACAAATTCGGAAGTCAAATGGACGGTTTACTTCGGTAAACACTAGAAGTGAAAGCAGAAGTGTTGAATACTGTACAAATACATTTAGTTACAACAATCTCACTAAGTGCCTTGCAAACAATTTCAACAAAAAAAGAGTTCGTGCTTGTTTTATTTAATTAGGAAACACTTTTTGTTTTTTTTTGTGTAGATATTTGGACTGAATTCTTCATTTTCGACACTTTCATTTGAAATGTCGGGAAAGCCATGATTCAAATAAACGCGTACTCACATTAATTACATTTTGTTGTAGAGTAAATACAATGTCTCGAGTCAACAATATTTTAATGTCCCAAATACACCCTTTTCAATAGTACCTATTATCTCCATTTGTGCCTTAATTTATGTCATATGTTCGCCTTTCGAGCCACGCAGAAGGTTCCGAACTGTTTTTGAATTATTTTTTTATATTTTCTGGAGCACATTTTTTGTTACTGTTTATTTAAAAAAATAATTTTATTCCGAAAGAAGCGGCCTAAATTGCGTATTATTATTGATTGTATATATGTAATATTAATTATTGTAGGAGACTGCTGCGAGATATTGCATAGATTTATATACTATTAAGCTAGTTGTCCTGATGCCCTTTGAAATACATAAATGTATGTTTATTTAATATTAAATTTTTATTTTTGCCATTATTTAATTATATACGTGCTTCCACTTTACATTATGTTGTATCCCAACTCAACACAGGGTCCATGGCCTCATAGAGTTTGGAATACGTTATTATTATATTTTGCATGAATAAATAATTAAATAAATAAACAAAAAAAACTTCGGGTCCTGTCGGTACCGTAAAACACAGAATTTTATTTATTCATTCTTTAAAAATGCACTTATTACACATTAAGTAAACCTGTTTTTACTGGTTACAGATTTAGGTCATGGTAAATTTAATGACAAAGTATTTGTTTTCAATATTGTTGATCCCCTCCGTGCTGCTGCAGGCTTCCTGATCAATCTTAAGAACACATTCTGTAGTCTTGTCCCTTTCGCCCTCTCTATGATTACCGTATGGAGCTTCTCGCTACTATCTGTGGCCCTATCATAGGTCATGTCGGATGTACAGATCTGGTGGCTTCCAAAAATAATTTCAAGGCTTTTAAAAGTTTTGTAATCATTTCGGCGAATTGATTATGTCCGATCAGTTTAATCGCAGTCAGCGAAGAATTCACTACCCCCTTTTCTCAATCCAATGCAGTGCTTATAATGTACTTCTGGATTACCTTCTTTCAGCGGAAAGATGAGAAGAAGAAGAGCTGGTTAAAGATATAATCATTCATAAAAAATATTATAGTATAAACTGCGGCAAGCAGTGAAATTCGCATATATATTTTGTTGATTGGATTATTTCTCATTTCCAATATTATTTAATGTAATATTCTTGTTATGTCAATGATTCGACATGTTTAAATGTAGTGTTAAATCTCATAGACTGTTCATTGGATTAAATTAAATTGAATATTATTGGCGATTTCATATTGTTCGATGTTGATTAATGGTTAGTCGTAAAGATTAAAAAAAAATACTTTTTTAATTAAAAGACTTGATATTTTAAAATGAAATAAACAAAGTGTTTTAATATGTGTACCAACTTACTTTTTATTGATTTGACTACCGACTGAAAACCTGATTTTTAGCTACTTTCTTCTAGGTAGTTTGTGTGATATCGAAATACGTTTTTGTTTTTTTTATTATTAGCATTAATGTGTCTATGTTTTTGCATACAATTAATCAAAATAAACTAGTTTTTATACAAATAAATATGCATTCACAAAATCTTAGTATAATAAATTTTGGGGTAAACATTAAAATTATAAACAAAATAAAATTAAGGAAATTATTTAATTATTATTGTTTATTATTAGTACGAGTACCTACTAAAATTTAATGTGTATTTGTACTCTACACAAATTTTATAATAAAATTCATCTGGCAGCAATCGTTTACAAACTTCGTTCGTAGAGTTTTTATAGGGACATACATATATATGTAGTAATTGAAAGACTGTTTATATTAATAGGTTTTTTTATTGTAACCTTTTTTATAATTTATTTGGGTTATAAATAAAACGAATGATTCATTCTAGATTTTAAATACAGTCATTTTTGACTTCAATAAATTTCCCTTTACTTATTAAATTTTTAAATAAAAAATTACATACACGCCCGCTATGTGAACTAAATTGAAAGTTAATCAATTTTTAGGCTTTAAAATGCGATACGGAAAATTATAAAATGCTGTTGAAAAATCGACAGATTAATCAATATATACATACATTTATGATGTTATCGAGTAAAACCTCCATCCATAGAATTAAGAATAGTCCAGAAACCGCATACGCACATCAAACAGAAGGCGACTAAACTTCTTATAAATTATTTGTTTTACGTTTTGACCCATTAGTTTCTTTGTAGACGTCGCTCAGTACGCAACTCCTGATTTGAATCCTTTTAAAGTGTAGAAATACTGCTAGGATCTTTAAAAAACAGTATGGTATCACATTTCAAGTGTAATTAGCAAACGAATATTCAAGTAGCAAATGCATTACTTAAAAATTGAATTATTTTTCCATCTGTCAGATTGTCGAAAAAACAAAATGGAAATTTCATTGGTGTTGCCAGGGTAGTAATTTTTTTTACCCTACTTTGCTCGTCTAATGAAAGAGCTAATGAAAATTAGACCTCGGATTAAACAACGCCGTGGGGGACATTTGAACAAAATTATCTTTAAAACATCAAATATTATTTAACATGATATTTAAATATCCGTTTTATGTTAAATAAAATTTGTTTTATATTTTAAGTTCAAAGTTTATTAATTCAATTACTCTTATTAAATGACCCTTTACTTATCTACTATATTGTGTCAATCAATGTTTCCGCGCGCACAATAAAGTTTTAGAGAAATTAACAGATTGCTTTTTTTTACCTTACATTTGTGTTATGATTTTTTTTCCCATCAAGCGACATTACCCGGCGACTTCGCGAATGGGCGCGGCGAAAGTGAGGCATAGTGGGGGAATTATTGGACACAGTACGATGTATTCAAATATGATTCTACGCTCCTTCTGGACTATTCTTAATTCTATGCATCCATCATAATATTTTGGTCGTTAATAAATTCTGAAACACGACTTCCGTACACGAAAAACATAAAAACAGATATGCTATTTTGTTTATCAATTTTAACAATAAAAAGCTATTGTTTACACTCAATCTGTTGGTAATTGGTATTAAACATATCATATTCATATCCATTTTTACATTGGGCGACAGATAAAAGATACAAGTATCAAAAGATACATTTTTCTGCATTTAACTGTTATATTGTTCAATTTCCAAGTTGTCTGCAACATTCATTTTCTTAAGGAAAATATAAAACTTTTAATTTTTATAACGCGTGAATTTTTTTCATGTATTTATAAATTTTAATATAATATTTTAAAAAAATACTACATTATCTTTTACAGAATATTTTAATTTTTCTTTCTTGTTTTACAAAAATACTATAACTGTCCATTATTTATTATAGGAGCAAAAATTCATTAATATTTTCTTGTATACCCACGAACAGGCCATGCCTTTGTTGGATTTTTGTTTACTATTTTTCTATTAATATGTATTTCATTGATATGTAATTATGCTTTATTTTTTAATACTCTGTTTTATTATTATGTTTATTGTAAGAAAACAAAAAAAAAAATTAAAAAATTACAAGTACATATCATTGCTATCTTATCATGAAACTACACGAAGATAAAAGACAAAGAAGAAAAAAGAAAATTTATTTTTTTACTTAAAATAATTGTACGTACAATATGCACGTGTACTACAAGGCACTGAATTACAAACCTAGTCAAATTTTATTTACGTAAATATTTTTTTTTTTTTTTAATAAAAAATAAAAAATATTTGCGTTTTTATGATTTACCCAAATATTTCATTTTGACGGCCATTTTCAACAAGTTGTGAATAACTCACTATTAGAACATGGGAATCAAGTTCGGGTAGAGTGAGATTCGAACCATGGACCTTTGGTCCGTGAGTCCGAAACACTAGCCACAGGAACACAACCCGATTTTTTCTTCGTTTTAGTTCAATTCAGTTTTAAAAACAAAAGCTTTTTTAATTTGTTTTTACTAAAACGAGATAAAAAATAATATTAATATTGCGTGTATTTTTATTAATATAAAAATATAATATGTATAATTGTATGTCCGTATAGTGTTATGTACGTAGGCACTAAACTATATTGAAAACATGCATAATTCATGATATGCATTCTCTTACAAAAAGAAATCTAAAGAACTTACGTGTTACAGATTTACTTCTGTCATATACGAAAAGTATTCACTCTGTCACTATCAAAACTTAAAAAGTTCCCAATTTTTCTCCCAACCAACGTAACTTTGTGTCATCGAAAGTATGTTTGCACAATTGAACTATCCGGTCAAAGGAAAACCAAAACATGCCACACGCAACGCGTAAATACTACGCCGAGTTTTTGTAACGGGAAACTAGACGCGTAGGCTGCTGCTCTGTTGGAGCCTACTCGTGCACTGACTACTCACTACTCACTACTGACTCGCCGTCAGTTTAAAACGTGATGTGAAAATATTCAAATAGTGCAGGAGAAATGCATTAGCAACGGCTGATACTACCATTGGCAGCGGCACTACCTCAAAAATGAGATATCATCAGTATGGAAAATCGGAGCCAGCGTAGCTTATTGCCTTACTCTTTACCGTAGATTGGCGACCGTAGTGGAGGTGGTGGTGTTGGCCTAAAGCCTTAAAGTGGTGATGGTATAATTCGCATTAACATTGCGAGTTAATTTCAAATATTAATGAAATTTAATTACCACTATTTATTAAGAGTATAATACCGCAATAATAATAATAATACGTAGTAGTACCATTTTTTCGTGTAAATGATTTTCAAAAATTCTTATTCGAGGAATTCCAAATAGTTATTATGAAAATACGTAAAAACTTTTAGAACATAAAATAAATAATAGGGTAGACCATTGCATGTTGAACCACTTTTTATCAAACAAAGTTTTGGTCTCCTCTTAAACAACCTACTGTAATTTTAGCTTTCAAAGATAATTTTTTGGCTTTTGAAAAATAACCAGAAATAAAACAATTGTTGTACAATAATTTGGTCACAAATTTTTAAACTATTACTCTAAAATGAAGTGATATTTTTGCCAAACCAGTTTCACGCATTCAAAATTCTCGAAGCTGTAAATTGATATTTGTCACTTATATCAGACTTTGCCCTACCGAACCATCATCATTATCATCATTCCATGTCCGTTCCCTAGGTGGAGCATACAGTGTCCTCTAAGAGCCTTCCATGTCCGTTTCACGTCTAGTAGTTCTGACATAAACTGCCGACGAACAGTCAGCAGCGGACGTCCAGGAGAACTCGATGCCTTGTGAAGTAGGCAAACGTGGTTAACGCTCTCAGGAGGCATCCGCAGCAGTAGCAGCGTTAGGGTTGGGTGCGGTTGGGCGACCGCCCGGGGCGCCAGATATAAAGGGGCGCTGCAGGCGCCTCATTTTATTCTCTCGCTCATCGAGCGGGTCCAACTTACTCGTAAATTTCCTAAATCTTGCGACAAACTTGTTATAGTACCAACACTAAATGTCTCTAAACGTAGTGTCGGCTGTTCATTTTACCGGGAATCCCCGACCATAGACAAAACACATAATCTATCTCTTTTTGACATTTGAGTTAGAGTTAGTAACGCAAACTCACATTGATAATTATCCGAAGAACGACACAGGGCGATATTTTTCTAATACTCCTTTCTCAAAAAAACTTACAAACAATGAAACAATTCAGCGTCGCTGGTTAATATACTACGTTTCTAAAGATTGCGTTTTTTTGTTTTTCTTGCCGGCTATTTGATAATAGTTCAACGTCGAGCTTAGTATCTGAAGGATGTAAAAACTGGAAACACCTTTCTGAAATGTTAAAAATTCATGAGAATAGCAATTCTCATATGAAGCCTATTTACCTTTTATGGATTGATGCTGAACTACAATTAAAAACAGGAAAAACAATTGATTGCTAAGAACAACATTTTATTAGAAAGAAAACTACAAGATGGAATAACGCTTTGTCTAGATTGATGCAAATTACTCTTTATTTGGCTGAAAACAATATGGCGTTTAGAGGTACTTCAGACAAACTATATACGCCACACAACGGAAAATTCTTGGGTTTATTACAACTACTAGCCAAATTTTATCCAGTTATGCAGGAGTACTTGCGACTTGCGATCAGCTATGAAGGGTGATATTTCAGACCACTACTGCGCAAAGACATTAAAAATGAATTAATAGGATGGGTGAAAAAAAGAAGCCAGAAATCATATCACGTGCAAAGAAATAAAAATATTATTCTGTTATAGCTGACTGCACCCCAGACGTTAGTCATGTAGAAAAACTTTCATTGACAATACGATTTGTTGACTTATCATCAGATGACGTTAAAATATCAATAAATTAACATTTTATAGAATTTATATTTGTCAATGAGTCGACTGGTGAAAGACTGACTGAAGTTATTATTAATGTTTTAAATAAATACGGACTGGAATTGAAAAATTGTAGGGGTCAAGGTTATGACAACAGGGCAAACATGAAAGATAAAAATATTAGGGTTTAAAGGAGAACTCTGGACCTGAATCCTTTAGCTATTTATGTACCATGTGGTTGTCATAGCTACAATTTGGTACTTTACGATGCCGCTAAGTCGTCCGTAAAATCAGTCACTTTGTTTGGGGTACTTCGGAGGTTGTTCACATTTTCTTCTTCTGTTCATCGATGGAAACTTCTAACGGACCACTTGGGATTATATACTATAAAAAACTCAGTGACACTCGTTGGGAAGCAATAATAAGCACTGTCAAAGCAGTCCGTTATTAAATTAGTGCCATTCATGATGCTTTAATTACTTTGGCTATTGAAACTCAGAAAACTGATGTTTAAGTCTCTCATGAGGCTACGACTCTAGCCGAACAGTTTAAAAATTTAGTTTTATAGTTTCATTGGTGGTATGACATACTTTTTCAAATTAATGTCGTCATTATTTTTTTACAATCAATTGACATGGATCTCGTTAGATGCACATAAATGTTAATAATTGCAAAGGAGTTGGCAGAAAAACTGGAAATTGAACTTGTGTTTAGAGCCACAACAAGAATTCGACGTGTTAAACGCCAAGCTGGCGAAGTCGCCCACGAAGAGAATATAACTTCTCCATAAAAGAAATTTGAAGTTGAATATTTCTACAGCCTCTTAGACACTACCTTAATTTCACTCAATTAAAGATTTGAACTGTTAAATGAGTACTCGGAATCTTGTTTTTTTTTTGTTCAATATAAAAAAGATTCCGGAAAAACCAGACCGTCTCAAACCCTGTGGTGATCTTCAATTGAAATTAACAGTAGATTCTAAAGCCAATAAAGATGGTTGTAAGTTGTGTGATAAACTTAATCATTTTTGCGTGATCAGAATATGATTACTCCTGTCATTGTTTTAAATTTTATCAAAGATCGCAACTTACAAGAACTGTATCCAAATGTATGGATAGCGTTGCAAATATTGATCACTATACCTGAAATGGTTGCTAGTGGAGAAAGGAGTTTTTCTAAGCTTAAACTGATAAAAAAATTATCTCCAATCGATGATATATTAATCTAAATTGTTGCCAAGTTTGTACTTGGCATCTTTGTCAATCAAAAACGAAATTGCGGAAAATATAAACTTTAATATTTTAATAAAAGAGTTCGCCGGTAGAAAGTAAAATGAGTTAATTTTTTTTTTTTTATATAAATGGCTATTTCATTATAATCCTTGCCTTTTTTTCGTATCGGTTTGAAGTGGTGAAAGATATGGGGCGCCGTAGAAATTCCGCCCAGGGCGCTGGTAGTGCTAAAACCAGCCCTGATCCGCAGTATATGGTCCAGCCAGCCTATCGCCTCCTAGCCTTGTGATAACTATTGAATCAAACTGGAAGCCGATAGAGATGCATAGGTAGGTCAAGCATGGATAAATAGGTATAATAGGATGAGACCTTCGTGCCTTTACAACGTGGCGTCAGTGACTTTGGCCTGAAAATTATGAAAATAATAGGCACGAGTGTTACTGTATTATTAGATATTATTTATTACGATTGATTTTCTCCATCACAACATCACGTTCCGAGGTTATTTTGCCTTTGTAATACCTACACATGGAAATAATTAGCGTCACATTCTATTCATACATTATTTAGTGAGTACTAATACAGTCTGGGCTCAAAAAAGTATTTTTACTGATGTCAACGTTTTTATAAAGAACATCACATCATTTAATTTTAATTTTTATCAATTATGAAATTATTGGATTGGGGAAGCCCTTTCGCACTAAAGCTTTAGTCTATTTTAAAAATGTTTATAAAAATTATCTTCCACGAAACTTGACCCTCCAAACAACTATTCTAAGAAGTTGAACTATTGGCGTAACGACATATTTCGGTAGTCAGATGGCGGAAGGAACCATCTGTAATTTTTCTGTTTTTTAATTTTCAATAGTTTTAATCAATATTTCAGTAAATACACGTGGAAAAAAGAAACACCGTAATTTAGAATGGTCATTCATTATTGAAAAGCAACACTAAAATATTTCAGTTTGGGGATTGAAGTCTTGAAATCGAGTCGTATTTCAGCTCTCCTGAACATTTTTGAAAATTACAGATGGTCCCTTCTGCCATCTGACTACCGATTTATTCTTTCAGATGCCATTAATACCTACAGCCTTGGCCAAATTAATGTATTAGGCACCCTCTACATAATTATAATTATAATTATCGGTTTATGGAGGTCAACAGAAAAAAACGGCTAAACTGGGCGCGAGAGCACCAAAACTGGACGGCAGATGACTGAGCGAAAATTCTTTGGTGCGATGAAACAAATATCGAAATAAATGGTTTTCCCAGCGAGGAGGACTCTTAAATTACCTCTGTATATAAAATATTGTTTATAGTAAATAAAATAAAAACGAAATATATATACATGTATATTAGAGAAAAATAATCAGTTTAATTTTTTTTCTAAACATGCATATCATTTTCAGGTACAGTAGAACTCCAATTATCTGAACTACGACTATCCGAATCGCTGATTATCCGAATCACTTTCAGAATTCTCAGGCTCGAGAAAAGGAAAGGGAAGAGACAGAAAAATCACTCGAGGAGTTCAGAAACATTCTTTTGTTAATTCCGGGATGTTCAGGAGTAAGTGCTAAAGGTATAAGAGAGAGGATGGGGTGTGTAATTCGTCAGACCCAGGGTTTTAAATTCTTTATGATTATGAACTAATTGAAAGTGTAAAAGAAGAAAGAGTCGAGGAAAATAACATTAATGTGGATGAAGTGGATAGAGCGTCAGCCCGAGTCAAGCGGATGCGCGACTTGGCTGCCCGAAAACGGATGATGACAGTCAAACAGCTTACTTTGATCGAGATGTTCAGCAAGCAATGACGTTCATTTACAGTACGGTACGTACATACTGTACTAATGTACAGCATTTGTAACTACGCTTAACATGTAAAAGTGTTGCCCTTTCATTTGATTAATTAAAAGCTCTTTTTCTTTAAAAATACATTTTCTCCCATTTTTAACATACATACAGTTGTGAATTAAAATAGACCCTTCTTTCGGAAAAAATCCTACTATCCGAATGGGGTCCGGTCCCAATTCATTCGGATAATTTGAGTTCTGCTTTACTTAAAAATGAGATAGATATTTACCTTTATTATTTTTAATTTACATAAATGACATTGGCAAATTTATTAAACATTCTAATTTTCTCATGTTTGCTGACGATACTAAATTATTTTTAAAAGTTAAGTTGGAAAATAATTGTTGGGAATTACAAAACGACCTAAATAAACTAACGAACTACTGTTACCATAACCAGCTATTCTTACACACTGATAAATGTTTCGTTATTTCGTTCACTAGAAACATAAATAAAATCATTTTCAATTATGAAATTAACGGTAATTGTCTTGTCCGGAAAAACGAGCTGAGAGATTTAGGTGTGATAATGGATGAAAAACTCTTATTTGATTCCCATATTCAAACGTCTATAAATAGGGCTTACAGAAATCTGGGCTTTATTATACGCACCACTCGACCATTCAAAACAACCGCATCCCTCAAAATCTTACATAATGCAAACGTTCGCAGCCATCTTGAGTTTGCATCTGTTGTTTGGAATCCTCGATATACAATTTATATATCACAACTAGATAGAATACAGAATAGATTCCTTAAACTTCTGGATCGTAAATCTCTTACATATTTTGACTCGTATGAAGACTCTTCTTCCTTTCATAGTTTAACTTCCCTAACTAAACGTAGAAGCATTTCTGATCTGTCTTTTCTCTTCAAAATTTTAAACAATTTTATCGATAGTCCATATCTCTTGGAGCGTATTTCAATCAATTGTCCCGTAAAGTAAACTCGACAAGTTCATTTTTTTTATAATTTATTGGCCAAAAAAATTATGTTCAAAACTCGTTTATTTATGGTAGCTGCTCCAAATTTAATTTACTTTGTCCCCATTTAGATATTTTAATTGTAAAATAAAACATTTGTTTGCTTATTCTCTATACTCGCGTAACGTATTATTTCTATGTTGTTGGGCCCTTTTTACATGTGGCTGTTTTAAAATTGAAGAACAGAAAAATTATTTGTTGTACTATTTTTTTAATTTATTTCTTGAAATAGCACACATATAAAAAATATTAATGAGTATGTGTCCTAATAGACATAAGAGGTAGGTATATAATAATTTATTTTTTTCTTTACATTTTTTACACATTTTTACCCATTTCGTTTTAAAAAATCCGCTTTGCATAAAATTTAATTTTACGTTTTTGCCTTCTTTTATCAAAAATTAAAACGTAGCGAAAATGATCAACACTTTTTTTATTACAATATATTTTTTTTTAAATATATTATTTTCTTCGCAAATCATTTGTGCTTTAATGTCTATTTCACTAATGTCAATACCTAAAATCCGCAGCCATGGATGTCAAAAAGTCAATCCGTTACATTCCTACTCGCCGTCGGAAGGGGTGGAGGGGAGATGTCAAAGAAATAAATAAATTTGAGCGCCAAAAGTTGCTTTGTTATAAAAATAAATTTATTCAATCTGTTCAGATTTACTAGATAAACAAATAGCATCCATATAATTCTAGTTAAAACGATAACGACACGTAAAAAAATATGAAGATATGTCATTTATTCTTAACCCTAAATTTGATGCAAATGAACTATATTGTTTTATTAACTTATTGTATTTTATTGTACCAATCGTACTACTCGCTGGAATAAACTTATATGAACTATATTATTTTATTAACTTATTGTATTTTATTGTACCAATCGTACTACTCGCTGGAATAAACTTATTAAAAAAAATATATAAATATATATTTTTTTTTTGTGTGGCCGGGACAAAATAAACCAGAACCAATTTCCGTAAAACCAGGACAATCCGGTCAAACCAGGACGTACGGTAAGCCTACGAATAAAATTAATAGAAAAAAATCAGAGATTATTTATTATTATACAGATATTATGTATATGAGATTATATATTGGAAAAATTCTAATTTCTGGATTCTCACGTGTATAATTTATTTTATACATAGATTTTACATAGTTCTACATTGTCTCTGGATTTTACCATAGGCAAAGGTTATAATTGTATTGATTTCACATGATGTTTCGGTAAACGGCCTCAATAAAGAAAAATAAAATATCTTTGATAGCGACATCTCTTGTATGAATAAAAAAATATATTGTGCAAAACTCGACACACACAGTTTTCTCTTATACCCACTGCACGTCATATGTTTTTAAAAAATGGTTATAAATTTTGACGCTAGAGTTCTGACATAAATAGAACAAATTAAGCCAAATGAAAGATGGCGGCGGTGGCCGTCGCTGGTGATAAATTTCCTTCGGAAAAAGTAGAACTTCTGCAGTATGTTCTATCTAAAACGGAAATCTAAGCAATACAACAAAATAAGTATAAGTGAACTGTTTTCGTTACTTTTTAAATCAGTGTAATTGTTTATACTTTTCATGTTAAAAGTGTGAGTTTCTGAAGTTTTACCCCATTTCATCCAGAGAAAAAAGAAAACTGAGGTAAGATATTCTCCGAACACTTTTCATGTATAGCGATGTTTATTTATAACGTTTCTACTGTCTCATTTATCAATTCAGTTTTTATTTCCGATAATTTGAATGTGTGTTCGACTAAATCCTGTATATTTAAGCAGTTGGTTTAGTATCCAGCAAGAAAGAAAACACCTTACATAACTGAAAAATTCTTAATATTCCTTGTTACAATGTTTAAGTGTAAATATGTTGCATATTTATCAAGAACTCAAAGCGTATTATCCTTCAGTTACTTAAACAGTTTTTGGCATCTTTGAATGTTTTTTTTTAAACATCTATTTGGCTCAATTTCTTTACGACGGCATCAGAAGCGACTTATTTTTTTCGAATGAGATTTCAATGTTATTCCCTAGTATGTATTTCATAATGTTTACTTGGAGAAAAACGATTTATTTAGCAATGTTTTATACCATTACTATGCACGAATTGTGTCAACTGTTTTGCAAACCGTACATTACGATAATTTGACGTCATTCTCAAGTAGTTCGTAGGCAAAGTCAGGTATTGAGACTACCGGATACCAATACAACGTAAAAGGCAGAAGGTGAGTAGATAGGTCGGGCAGTAGGCTGTAGTAATTATTTTGAAAAGAGCCTTGATGATAATAATAAAGGGTTCACCGAGTATCGGAATTATTTGTATGTCAAATCATTTATGACATCAGCGCTGGTATAGTGATGATTCATCTCGATCTGAATGTTAAAGCCACTGAAATCCGGCGGTGAAATAACATGATCAACTTATATACCTATAAGTTTAAATGTTTAAAAAAAGCATTTATGTCAACTATGCTGTAAGTATAAAAAACAATTTATTAAAGGACACAGCACACAACCTAGCAAGGAAATGTTGCGTTCTAACTGTATTCTGTCTGGAAACCGATAACATTCTAACTGTCCAATTTACGCTGCTTTCTTACTGAAAACAATATTGTTTTTTTTTTTTGGATTTTTAAAAGTTTGGATTACTTTTTAACGCAATATTGCAACATTCATTTACTATCCCTATCTAAACCATAAAACAACTGATCGTCTTATCTTCATATTCCTATAACAGTATAATACCCAGTACACCATTTGATGCGGATAAGAAAGTAAAAACATACCTTTAAATATCCCAGAAAAGAAATTATTGTGTATTGTTTATTAATTTCCCAGTATTTCCATTCCAATAAAAAAAAAAAACAAATGTAATAAAATAGTTTAAAAAATCACATGTTCTACTTTAAAATTAAATTCACCAAAAAATTAATTCATGGAGCAAATTAAATGAAGGCATGTTTATTAAAATCTTCGTCTTATTTTTTCTGCTGATTCATATAGTATTTGTTGAATATACCTATGCCGTTTGTTTAATTTATTAGTTTCCAATTCGGTACTGCCGCCTACGAGCATCTACACCATTTAGTGCCTTCACGTAAAAGGAACATAAAATAAAATCATTCATATCCACTGACGCTGACGACGCCTTGTGCGCGCTCGGCCAGAGTTATTAATGATCGATGATGTACTGAGTATTGAATCAAACCGATCAGTGAGAGTGATACTTTATCGAAAGTGGAACTAATACTTGCATTATTCCACCGCCACCGGAAGCTTCGAGTACGATGAACGCGGGTATTTTTATTTTTGTACGCACGAAATGGCGTGCGTGGTATTAAAAAATGCAGGCCATTCATTTTTTATCCGCTAAGCACGATATGTATGGCTTGTATTAACAGAACCTAATAGTAGTAAGGTATTTATTTTTTAATCTTCGTCTATACAATTTTTTCATTTGCAACGAGTTTACACACATATATATTTTACACTTATTCTATAATTTTATTTAATTATAACGCTCGTCCGTAGTCTATAATGTACATATAATAGATGCGTTGCAAAAATACTTTCCCCTGAAAATATGTTCTAAATATATTTATTTATGTAATAAGTACATTGAAATATTTACAAACATATACTAACTGAGCATATTAAAAAAAAAAAAAAATGTACACGATCGTGTCGAAAAAAATAATCGACGTGCTTATTTTTTCCGCTCTATAATGTGGCACAGGTACTTCTTTGATCCAATTAAATTGTTTTTTTTTTATCTCTCTATATAATCTGCCAAACTCTCAGTGAAAGGGGCAATGAAAGCGGTAGAGTTAAATTCAATGAAAATCGCGGTTCATGAAAAAAATGTTTTTTTAAATAAGGGTACACGATTTAAATTATTTGTTTTAATTACTTTTTAACATTATTGTAGTTTTTATTTGTTTTTGGTCAGGCCTGTAAGAAGTTGCTCTTGGCAATAAGACCGCCATTTAACCATGTATACCTTTGTTCTATTTTTGTATTTATTTCATTGTGTATTATGGTTAGTAAAGATTTATTATTATTATTATAAAATATTTCAATTATAATAATTAAAATGCAGTTCCACCAAGAAATGTCCGTAGAAAAACTCAATCTATTTCAAATCTTTCAACGTTTTTTGTTTGTTTCAATTGTACCTACAGGTTCGTGTCGCAATAAAATTATTTAAATTTCAACTTGATTTGTTAGTAAATTTTTATAGTTTTTTAGAAATTAATAAACTGAGATACCACAATGTCATATTTTTTCCTTTCAATAGCTCTCTATGTGTTCGTTCATATTCGGTAGTGAACCTAAAAAATCGCCAAAAACTGCAAACATACGATAAATATTGGCTTGTTTAACTAAATGGTACTAAACGACTGGCGAATAACGAAGTATAAGAGATTTGAAGAAGTAATAATATGCATACACTAAATTATATAGTCAATTTTTCGAAGGTTTGTGCCGCATATGTTGTACGTATCACCGTATTCGATTCGTTTGACTGTATCTCAGTACATATCCAGTACCTACCCTATACCTACTCGTATAAACTGACTTTTCATTAACTTTCTTTTCCTTTAAAATGCTCATTTGGATGTCATAAAAGCAATGTTTTTTTATTTAAAAAAAAAAAATTTATATTTTATTTATATATACGCCCAATATGCATTTTTAAGGACACATTTATGCATAGAAAATTATTATAAAAAAGTAGAAATACTCAATGGTAGATAGTAGACTTTGTGGGAGTGGAAGCGGGAGAGAGGAGTTTATAATTTGATTTGATTCAGTGATCGTTTGAAAGAAGACAATTTGTTATTGAAGAAATCGAAACTGGTATGTTTGTTGGCAGACTTAAGAATTTTGGGCGTAGGGGAATGAAAACCATAGTTAGTTCTATGGTTATCGGTATGAAAGAGTAAGTTTTGTCTGAGGTTTCTAGTTGGGATATTTAATTTATTGAGCTCAGTAGTTCAGGCACTTCAAAGAGTAAGTTGAAAATTTTAAATAGGACTATAAGGTCGGATTTTTTTTGACGGTCTTGAAGAGAAGATATATTTGAGGTAGTTTCTAACTCATTATACGTACATAGGTCTCTGTATAAGCCCAACCTCCAGCCTATCTTTCTCAAAAATCAATGTTGAACTGATTCAATATTCTTGATGTGAACATCATAATATGGAGACCAGATAACAGAGGAATACTCTAGGTGCGGGAAAACTAGGGAACAGAAGAGAGTTTTAAGGGTATTGATATTTTTTAAGTCAGCTGTGCTTCTGTTAATAAATCCAAGAAGTTTCAATATGAATTGTAAAATAATGTTTAGTGTCAAGCATAATACCTGAATCTCGTATACTAGACACAGATGACAATAGTTCATCGTTTAGTGAGTAGTCGTATATGATTGGATTTTCCAGACGAAAAAATCTCATAACCTAGCACTTACTTAAGTTGAGATGTTGATTATTGGATGAGCACTAGGTGCTAAAAGACAATAAGTCAGATTGTAATAGTGAACAATCGATTTATATATTTTTATTGATAATTTTGCCTTCCGTCGCTACATGCCGCGACGTTTTCTCCGTATAAATGTGTAGCATAGTGACTTCCAAGGAAGATAATTGATGGCTTAAACGTTTTGTTTTTTAGGATTTATTTTATCGCATAAAACTATCACAATAGACACATTATTGCGTTTATCGCTGACTCCATCCTACAACATCCTATTATAAAATCCCACAGTGATTGTTATCTCCCAATAAAATAAACTTGACATTAAGGCTGCATTGTTTCGCATTTATTGGGGAAACGGAACATTCGTTGAAATTCTCATGCTAGTTCATAATGCGGATGGTAACTATCGTTATATAAAACCGGACTATACAATACATAATATCGAGGCTTTACTGACAGAATGCGTTAAGTCAGTATAACAAGTTACGGGATAATCGCATTTAAAGATTTTTATTCTTTCAACGCATTATTTCTCCCACAATTTTCTTTCATTGAAAGCTTCAAAAGAGTAATCTTTATTCTAGACATAGCATCAAATTTGAAATCAATATCTTGCACCTATATTTCAAAACATTTTAAATATATCGAGGCTATACTGACAGAATGCATTAAGTTAACAGTCTTTATATATTTCAAATATTTTTTGATTTAGGTGCAAGAAGTTGATTTCAAATTTTATGCTATGCCTAGAATAAAGATTACTCTTGGAAATTGTGGGAGAAATAATGCGTTGAAAGAATGAAATAGCTTTAAATGCGATTGTCCCGTAAATTGTTTTAACGACTTAATGCATTCTGTCAGTAAAACCTCGATATATAGTATGTAATTATGTGAATATGTGGTATTATTTTTTATTTTCGCACGATTTGATTTGGGCAACTTCACCCAAATGTGACCCCATCGAAGCCCCAATTTTCCGACTTTCGGGGTTTCAGATATATTTAGGACAATTAACAAAATACCACCCACGTTTTTAAACCGAGAAAGAACTCTTTTGCTTGTATAAATACATTTTTTAATTTAACCTCTAAAATATAAGTTGGATGATTTCGAATATTAATGATTTTTATGAACATGATTAAAGTTTTACCGTGCAGGGAGTCAGTGAATAACGTCCGTATTCCGTATACCAACAGTACAAGAACGTGCGCGTTGACGTGTCTACTTTATATTTTTAATGTTTAGAAATATGAAATCACTGATTTATTAAAATTTTAATAAATATCAAGCTATATGAGCGTGCGGTGTTCTATGATCTAGTACCCAACTTGCAAACTGTATTCTTGATCGTTTTGGGTGCTTTTTTTTTTGTACTCCCAGGAGTTACAACAAACTCATTTTGGGACAGAATAATATTTACATAAAGGTATGATAGCAATAATAATAAAGTAACAAGCAATAATATGCTTAAATACCCGCCTTTGCCAGAAATGCTTAATGACTTGGCATATAACTCAATAGTGGAATGACTTAATATAGAATTAAGAAGATTCTATTTGCTATTCACCAAAATATTCGTTTAGTTGCTAACTAAACACGACCCTTATCTATGGTCACTATGGTGTAATGGATAAAACGCTTGCCTTGCTGTGTAAAGCCCAAGTATTCTGAGTAGTAATTGGCTTTCATAGTCTGTTATGCAATAAATAATACAAATGCGTATTGGAATAAATACATTAAATAATATAACAAATATCAAGCGCTTCTGATTTAAGATATAGGTGAGCATTGAAGCGTAGTATTTAGTTAGTAAATAGTTATTAACTAAAATGTTAATAAGTAAAGTAAAATATTCAAATGAATTATTGGTGAAATTACTTCGTGAAAGTACTTACTTATACACGGTGTTTCAGGGCCAGACCGCGAAACGTCAGCGGAACATTCCTCATGGGCAAATCTTTAATTTCTCTTACTAGCATCCCTTCCACAAACCTCTACCCCTCCCCTACAAAAAAAATAGACAAAAAACGTATTTGACCAACGAAGCGATACGCACCGGATGCGGACAAGGGAAGCGGCTTCGTAGGAAAGGGGTATGGGTTTGTGGAAGCGATGCTAGTCCGAGAAATTAAAGATTTGCGCATGAGGAATAATGTTCGCTGAACTTTCGCGGTCTGGCCCTGAAACATAGTGTATTTTTTTAAATTAAAGAAATAACAATGGTTTGGTCGATCACTACTGTTTCTTCGCTTTCGCCTCTTAATCTGTTTGGCAGAATTTAAAAGAAATTAATTCGACCACAAAAGTGGAAAATAAGTTCAATATTATTTATCTTTTAAGATTTCTGAAATGATGTTTAAAAAATGCATTTTAAACATTTTACTCCATAAAAGAAAAGTTAATATAATATGGTACTAAAAAGTTTTAATATGTACCTATACATAACACATCGTCCAATTCCTTACGAATTCGTCTGGCGAGTCATGTACCTACTTATGTTAAATCCATATTTTTATTTTCCGCAATCTGCACCAATTTTTTTGTATTAAATGGCCTTTCTTAATATAAATCTAAGCTGGCCCTTTTCGAACTGGAAAACTAATTAAAAATTCACGTGTCGAATTAGAAGCGTTAGACTGAAAATTTTGGCTACTTTTCTTTTGTCTAATATATATATATATATATATAAGTACTAAAAAAACAAACTTTAATAACGAGACTTAATGAGAGGAATTTTCTTTCTAGAAGATCCTAAAATGTGAATATTGTTCAAGTAAACATTTATCAAGTACCTTCATCTACCCATATTGTAGTGTAGGTACTAGGTACTCATGTTAGCACAATGTCCTCGTAGGCGCGCGAGACTGAACGCTTGCGCCAGGACGGGACGTGGGACGCACCTTGGACTACTAACGATACCTACACAACTAAACGTACTCTATTCTGCCCTACATTCCCCCTTAGGCAATATTAGGCACAATATCCTACGTTGTTCATAATTCGCGAAGGTAATCGTTACCCATGCCTACATTCATCATAATGTAGGTACTTCCGAATACTTAATGGAAATGTTTCCATAGAAATACGACTGTCCATGACGACCAATTTAAAAAGATTTTTCATATAATGCCGTAGCTGTCTTAAACCCAAACGACCTCACATCACGTGTAGGTTTTTGTTGAGAAACTTAAAGTCTCATGAGAACAATATGTAACAATGAAGTCATGAACAATTTTTTTTTTTGTTATGCAAAGTCTTTAAAAGTTGTACGCAATTTTTTTCCTCTTTGAGATAAAACCACTCTTTTTCAATTCATCCTCTTCTTGTGATTCGCTTTCGTTAGAATACGCATACCCGTATTTTACGGAATACAACCATAATAACATTTTGTTTTGCCATAAAAGTATATTCTAATAAAATGACTATTTTTTTATTCCAACAAAATAAGTGCTTTATCTGCGCAAGTAATAAAGTGCTAGTTTTTACATGTACTAAGTTTTAAAAAAAGTTTAATGAGCTTATGTTAATTTGTGGTGTGACAGAAAGTTTTCATATAAATCGTTCAAATGCGCATGCTTTCATGAGCATAAATTGTATGTATAAAAATTTACTTGCTTTACCGGTAGGCACTAACAGTTTTATATTGACTTATTAAACATTCGAATGTACTGTACCTACCTATTATATTTCCCAAACTGTGTATGCTCTGTTCCTGCCAAATAAATGCTGTTGTCTCATTAAGAAGTAACACATGGTAGTATAACCAACGGAACAAAGAACAAATTCTTCAGTTCCTATTTATGTTTTTTTTATTCGCATTACATACATTAGGTAGGTAGGTACATTTCAAGCAGCAGTTATCTTGATATTTATAAGATGGTGAAAGACCTATCCTGATCTTTTTATCGTGATATTTCATGCTAAAGGCTATAGAAACTGATGTTATTGAAATTAACTCAATTTAAGGTAACTGTGGGAGTAGTCGCCAGTTTTACAAATCAAAGAACTTAACAACTTATGATTTTAAGTGTAAGTATAGTTATCACTCAATATTAATATTAAATTAAACTATATTTTTTCCTCATTTAATATGAACTCATAGTATTGTTAATTTTTTTTAAATATGAATACATTTTTTTAAAAAGGTTGCTGTTAAACCAGTAGTTAACACTCGAAAATGTGTATGTTCCAGTGATTGACACTCTTTGTGGTAGTAGTTGACATGGTAGATAATTTTGTTTAAAAAAAATTTTCACATCTTTAAAATATTCAAACATTCGTTAATAAATTAACATTACTTTTCAGGAATAATAAACTAATATAAACTGTCAACGATAGTTTGAGTTCGTTCAAATTTTTTATAGAGAAGGATTGGATTCAATCCACTACGGAGTTATTAAGATTAATAACAACAAATATAAAAAAAACATTTTAGAGAAGGGAATGTAGACGTCTAGGCATTTACAGAGCTTATGTCCTGTCATCGGCTGCTTAAAGTGGCCACTTTAAGCACTGTGTAATATTCACCGTTCTGCCTATGTTTCAACATCTATATTCGTTTAATTTTTGCGCCTGTTGATCTTCGTTCTTTTACTCTTTTGCAATACATTGATATAAACCGCAGGTAATAATTTACACCCACTTGTCGACTACTGCTCCCGGTTGTAGAAGAAGAATCACAAATGTTTATTTCCTATTTAATTCGTATAAACGCCCGAAGAATCCACCAGAGAAGGCAACGGGAAACCACTCTGGTCATCTTTTTTCCAGAAATTACTATGGCGAGTACATCCAATAAGCGGTTGTGCTGGCTGCGGAATACAAGAGTATCGCAGGACCGAGATTCATTCGCTGTAGTGATCGCCAAAGTCGGAGAGACCTGACAAGGCACCGCAAGAAGATGAAGAAACGCGCGGAGGGTGTTTACAAGTAGGGTTAGAGAAAAAGATACAGAGTAAAGGAATAAAAAATAGCATTTGGCACATTATGCTAAACACACGTATAGTAAGAAAGTTGTATTTTTTTAAATATATTGTAGTGAAACCATAGTAAAACAACCAATCATGGGAAAACAACTTACTGTATATAATTAAATATATATAGAATCGAGTAGTCTCAAGCAAAAAACCAAATAAATATTGACATACATGTCAACTACTCATTCATAATACACTGCATTGGTACACCAATCGGATCGTATCTTGATTATTTTTTTATTACATGAAGGTAAGATGATCAGTCTTACTCTTAGGTACCAGTCCAGGGACTATGAAATATTATGGTGTGAAAACACCCTTTCAAAAAAATATTTCATATCAACCATATCGGGAAACGAACCCGAGACCTCTCGCATGGCAGGCAAACGCGCTGACCATTACACAACGAGGCCGACTATTCATGTCAACTACTAGTAAAAACAAAAAACCAAAGTACCAGTAGTTGACATTGCAAAAAATGGATCAAGATAAACCTCTAGGGTAAAATTTGTAATCTAAAAGTAGTATAGTATCTAACGATAATCTTCATATTATTAGGCTGTTGTTGTACAAATAAAAAATATACAAGTACAATAAGACAGAATATTTTTTTCTTATTTATAATGAAATATGTATAAAATATTATCGCGTTTGATAAATCTAAATAAACATTTTTATCATTTTCTCCCCCTCAAATTTACGATAATATTCAATCAGGTATACCAGTTTTTAATATATTATGTGCTTCCTTAAATTATACAGTTGATGTGGGCGGAAAGTGCTGATAACATTTTAAATAATAAATTATAATGTAACATTATTCAAGAGCTGATCGTTCAGAAAAACCCTATGGGCGTTGACAGGAGTAGGCAACTGTCAACTGACTGTTGCATGCTAGGGAATTCGGCTATAGCTGCTAGCCGTTTGGTTTGAAAACTTTCATGTAATTATTGCGCGTGCGTTAGACCACGTGACCTTTTAGATTTGGTAAAAATATTGCCAGTATGAAAAAATTTAATCATTATAATCTTTTTTCCTATCTTTCTGAGAGCACATGGCGGTAAAGACGGCTTTGTATTACGGAAGTAGATAGAAATGGACAAAAAGTTTACCATTCCGTCTTAAGAAATGTCAAATGTCATTAAAAAAAACATGTTCAAGCCAACACTTTTTGCTTTGATTGCGATTTATTTCAGTTTTTAATCGTTTTGAAGTGGGTACTTTTTATCACAGAAGTCTATTTAAAATACGAAAAAGAAATACTTTAGCATTGAACGCGGAGTAAAGTTTCTGAAACGCTAATTGATTGCATTTTATCGTATGAAAACACCTATCGACAGGTCGGTAGAGCATACCGAGATATATAGAGATAGTAGGAAAGTTAAGTATACCGTCTCGGTATGCCGTTAAACTCGTCGTTGCGCCGGCAATATCTGTTCAGTGATTTTTATTTTTTAAAAGTATTTTTAATTTCTCATTTAGTTTACCTAGTTTGTTTTTAACAAAATCTACTTAAATATTGTTTCAAAATAAAATAACGTCATTTTCCTTTTTATTCTAAATAAAAAATTATGTAAAAAAAAAATTACCATAAAAATCTTAATTGTTTTATTTATTTAACAAATTTTATAGTGCCACTTAATAGATATTAACGGCGCAACTACGATGACTGTACTAATTAGCTGTACGTTATTATTTTTTTCTAATAAATATATTCTTCATCTTTTCTTGGTACAAATAATAAAGACTTTCAGAATTGCCAACATTTTAGGCTTCATCGTCATTAGAACATAATTAAGTGTCCGAGTGTCCTTAATCTACGTTATTGACAACTTCGCATTTCGGACGAAATACGGATCGATATTTCGTCACAATGAACGATGCGTTGCCAAAATCGATTTTTATTTCCAGTACCTACCTACCTACTACCTACTCATCCGCGTACAGGTAGAGTGCTGGCGCGTTCACAAAACTCACACAAACGCATTTCAAATCTACAGTGCTCCCGAAGACAGCAGATAAAACTGTGCTTTTTACAGGTTTTTGAATGTAACTTTTCATTGGTAAGTAGGTACCTAAGTACTTGTTTATGGTTGAATTCCAGAACTTTAAATGATTCATTTTCAAATATTGAATTTAGGTAGGTACCTAGGTTCTTGTTTATGCTTGAATTAGGTACTTAAGTACTTGTTTATAGTTGAATTCCAAAACTTTAAATAATTAATTTTCAAATACAGAATTATTTTTGCAAATGTCAAACTCTGCTCTTTTGATCAATATGGGTTTACTTTATTTAGGAAAGTATTGAATGTCAGTTAATATTATTTTAGTATAGCTAAAAATCTAGTAAAAATAAATAAATGGGTAAAAATTATAAAGAGTTTAAGGAAATAATCTGATTGGGATCCATAAAAAACGAATGTTGTTTGTAAACATTCAAAAACATTTTTTTTATACACAAAGAAAACATCTTTCCCATTTTTTGTATATGCATTATCGGTAAAAGCAGCCCTGGCGAACGATGAGAAAAAATTACGCTCCTAACTTTTTTTCTACGTAATAAATATAATATTTTAAGAGCTATAAATATGCTCACGGCAAAGATCTACAT
This sequence comes from Micrasema longulum, assembly GCF_059751315.1. Taxonomy (NCBI): domain Eukaryota; kingdom Metazoa; phylum Arthropoda; class Insecta; order Trichoptera; family Brachycentridae; genus Micrasema; species Micrasema longulum. Next base: position 93,142 of record NW_028280123.1, on the reverse strand, counting down.
TTCGCTGAAAACCGCAGCTATTTAGTTTTGTCCCGTAGTTATTCAGTCCATCAAGGACACACATACAAACATTGCCATAGAAGATAGATTAATTAAAAATACCTATACAATCCTTCAATTATGATTTCCTCAGAATTGAAAGAATTGTCTGACCGTGGAGTTATAGCTGATTTGATATTCTTATTTAAAATAATGAAATCAATAATTGACTGCCCTACTCAGCTTGAACTAATTCAAATTCGAATACCTGGTAGGCGCTCTAGAAGTAAAGAATGATTTTTTGTAACAATTCACGAACCAACTTCGAAATGCACTCATCAGACCCAGGATACTGGTGGATTTTTATAAGCTGGCGCGTGCGCTATACTTACACATACGCATTGTGTAGTATCCGTGAATAAGCCCATGGTATGTCATCGCACGGCATACGCATTATGAAAATAATCTGTCTCTCGCGCTCAGATGCGCTTATGAGCGTGACATATACAAATATCGCTTTATTAGTTGCTAATGCTAATGATATACAATATACACAGGATGCTTCTGCGTTCGTCTGAATTTCGCTGCAATTCTTAATAGTAAAAATATAATATGTACGAGTATTAAGTTATGGAATAAAAACACTGGTTTATAAATATGCAGGTATTTTCATTTAATCAAATTATAAATAGATCGATTATGTAGTGATGGCGCTTTCACAAAACTTACACAAAAACATTTTTAATGAACAGAATACTGATTTTAAAAATCTTGATGTTATATATTGTTATATTAAATGTTTTTATAAATCTCCTTTGGATTAGAGCGAAAAAAAAACAATTACTTAAGAAAATGTCATATATTTACGAGTATTTAGTTTTAAACAAGCATGTTTTTTATTTGATATTTTGTGTTCATCTTAGTAATAATTAATAGAGTGTAATTAAAATGCACAGTACAAATTATACCGGAAAAAATATGTATACACACTTATTGATAAACAATAAATCTTGTTATGTATCTACTTAAAACAATCTACACAACTTCACATTCTAGTTCTAGAGTAATTGCTTACAATTTATTTATTTTTTCAAATTTAAATTGCCCCTTGTTCTTGTAAGGACTATGATTAGTAAAATGCAACATTTTGAAAAATGATTTGAAAAATATAAAATAATGAAACAAAGTTTTTTAGTAAATTAACATTACATTTTCTTAACCCATTGTATTTTTTTTTATATTCACAACCCTTTAATCCAACATCGAATTTAAAAGAAGGTAGCCCATTTGGTTAAAATTTAATACAACTTTTTTATAAATCAAAATCCTGTAGATTTTAAATGCGTTAGTGTGAATGCGCCAGCTTAAGTTAAACCACCAGTTTATAGGTATGGAAATCAGTTTGAATAAATAAATATTCAATATTTTCTATACAAATTCTGTTAATGAATTAAAATGTCGTCTCTCTCGTTATTTGTTAGAAAAGAAATGGATTTATTTTTTATTGTATAATTAAATTTAACTTTGTTTCATTGGATATGTATTTGTTCATTTCTTCATCTTAACGTATTGTACATAATATAAATCGAACATTGTTGATCTTCCTCCAACCAACTGATAAAATAAAGGTGTTATCCAATAATTTTTCTTGTTGATCTAAAAAAGTTATTTTTTAAAAGTATTATCGTTGCTTTAATTTTATTTTTTATTATTACCTACTGGAATACTAACCACTTTATTTTTATGTTAAATTATTCTTAACTTCACTTTGTTATATTTATTTTAAGAACATAAATATTTATATCAAAAACATAATATTTTGTGTTTAGAGATGTTATGTTTCTTTTTACTTATTATTGTTTTTTTTTAAATATATTTTATGTTCACTGATTTTTTTAGTGCTGACTATTCTATTATATTTTATATTATGTATTAGATAATGAATTTTTCACTGCTGTGATTATTTCTGCAAAAGATTTTTTTGTAAAAGGTTCTTTAAACCGTTGATGTATAAATAAATTATGTTAATACATTGTTGGAAATTTAGATAAATATAAATAGTATTAAAAATATGGGATACCTGAAAATATTTTTAATATTCATACAAAAATACAATAAATACAAAAACTATCTTACTAGGACTAATAAGTTCTATGTTGTGAGCTATCCTTTTTTATTTAGATAATTAATTATATTAAATAATGAGACGCTAATTATACATCGCTTTGTGCTCCTAAATTACAAAAAAAATACATAAACGCAATACTTTTTTTTCAATATTTTTTTTTCGACCAATTAAATTTTGTTGACCTCGTGGTGTCAGCGCGTTTGCCTACCATTCAAGAGGTCTCAGGTTCGATTCCCGGCATGGTTGATATGAAATATTTATAAAAAGGGTGTTTTCAAATAAGAATACTTCATAGTCCCTGGACTGGTACCTGAAGTGTAAGACTGATCATCTTACCTTCATGTAACAAAGATGATTAAGATAGGCTGAGATTGGTGTAGCAATACAGTGCCCTATGCACCATTAGGTGCGGAAAGGGAATAGGATGAAAAGAAATATTAACTTTAGCCGATTATTTTCATTAGAGTGTTTTATTATGTGCTCCTACTACCTACATACATATTAAAAGTGTTTCTCGCCCATATTATGACAATAAGCTATATCTATAGATAACAGCACTCGGGCTTAACAACGCTCGATCAATTCCATTCATGGAGTTATATTATATGGATTTACTTATATATTTTTGTTGTTACTTCAGGAATTGACGATGATACAATGCTGTGCAAGACAGAATACTGCATCTTAAAATACAGCATTCTGCCAGGACAACTCCATATATACGTTATTTTGCCATTACAGAACCTTCGCCGTGCGGAACGTGGCACAGTGCGCGCGCATATAAAGAGTTGCTGCGTATAAACCTTTATAAATCAAAAAGCTCCTTTTTCAATGTTCCGGCAGAACGTGCTTTTGTGAATTCTATTAAAAATACAAAATACATTTTTTTTATTTCTTCATTTTTTATTTATGTTTTGAATGAAGGGTTAATCCAACTTCTCACCAAATTCAAAATTATTCCTGTTATTACTTTGCGAGGAACATAACAAAATGTCTAAACATCTTTAAAATCATTTATCTCAAAACTATCTTTTTTTAAGATACAGCGTATTGCCATAACATGGGTGTTGTATGCTAAATTTTGTTAGTAAATCTGCATTGCAATTAGCGAGTACTTTAAGCAATTAGGTGCTATTATGAATTCACCGTGCTAATGTTAGTTTGTTATTATTTATGCCACACCGGTGTGTGTAGCTAGTAGTTAGTGGTGTGGCATTCGCGTCCCACGGGCCGCCCCCGCCCCCGCCCACGCCCCCTCGCCGCTCCACCGCCATTAGACTGAAGACAGGTGGCATTTACACTCGGCGGACCGCGTCTGCCTTGATCCCGGCCAATATCACCCGGAGAAAGTGTTTTCTCGTGTCGATCGTAACTCGAATCGTTCGCGTAACCGCTCTAAAAAATGTCCCCCGCGACGCTAATTAGCATGCAGCCCGCGGTAAATGCAATGCTTCTTTTAAGGTCAGTGAAAACAGAAAGTCACCAATCAGCCGAGTTACTGCTTCTACTTATCTGTATTATTAGGATGTATAGTCATAGCTATAGTCATTTTTGTCGATTCGTGAGAAGTTTTCCAGAAAGGCTTCGTAAGAAGTTTGCAAGAAAAGCGGGAATAAAAAGATATTCCGGTTCATATACAGTTTGCAAGAAATACATGAAAAATATGGTTAGAAGTTAAAAAAAAAAACATAAAACAACATTTTCCATTTCATGTGAAACTTTCAGGAAATGTGTGAAACAACATGATTTTCAGATTTATGTAAAGTTTGCAGGAAATGCACGAAACGATTGATTTGACATTTAGAAAATACACCTCAAACATATGGTTTTCTAATTCTAGATGAGTGTGCATGTGTGCGAGAACATCGTGAAACAATATGAATTTTCAATTCACGAGAAGTTTGCGAGAAAATCGTAATGCGATATAATTTACATTTTAATTGTTAAAAAATCCCCTGCAGTATTATATCATATCAATGAACAGGAGATATCGTATTCTTGAAATAAATTTTCAACCGAAATTAAGTACAAGTGGGCTTTATTGGATTATTGTAACAGGGAAATGACTGAGGTTGAATTGATTAAAATTAAGCAACTCACTTAATAATGACATTTTTAATTGAATGGATAACATGTATAATTTGTAATATTGTTGATGATAAAGTCAAATAAATATATTATTGTCATAGCTCTTTGAATCAATACTCGGTCAACTCAATATAGTAAATAATATGAACTCAATATAATAACTCAATATAGTAAATAATATGATCAGTACAGTCAGATATGAAAATTCCTTCCTATTCGAATCACATTATTTCTGCCTGAATTAGTAAATTCCCGAATCTTGAGACTTCTGTATTTTATTCACTACTTTTTAATACGTACGTGTGTGTTTTTTCGCTACTACTTTAAAAACCTTTCTAACTACTTTTTAGATGATAAATATTACAATTTGAAATATTTATGTCTATGCGTTTTTTTCTGTTTCTTTCGACATTCCAATCGTCATCTTATAATATTGTTATGCGTTTATTTTATTTATTATTATCTTAAATTTGTTAGCAAACATTTTGACTGTATTTGAATCAGTATAAATGATTATGTTTTGAATTAATATTAAAATTGCATACCCATGCTAATTGGTTGAATGCATCAGTATGTTTTATAAGTACTCATTAATTTTAATTCACAAGTGTGAACAAAACAGACGTTCACAAATGTGATTTCTCCATAAATTACAATAGAAGAAAATTATTTAGAACCAAATGAACGAAAATATGTTATGTTTGTTAATTTATTTACATTTGACGAGGCGGCCTCTGACCGACCCGAAGGTTCTGGTTTCGATTCCTGTGAGAATACAAAAAAATAATATGATAAAGCTTGGGTGTACTGGCTGTAATTCACCACTGTAATTGGGCCCCGAGGCCTGTTGTGGTGCAAAAAAAAACAATATCGCCAATCGCGAACTCCGAATCAGGAGGTCGAAGATCGAATCCCGCTCTAGCATTAGTTGTTTCCCATTTTCTAACAAGTTTTGGGTAAATCATAGAAACGCACAATAAAAAAATAAAAAAAGCCCACCAGTTTGATAAAAACCGCACGTAAATCGTTTCAGTAGCTATAGTTATTCAGTCCATCGAGGACACACATACAAACATTGCCTTTTATATGATATAGATATGCTAACAAACCTATGAAGATGTTTTCAGACGATGCGACGCTTCTTAAATAAATTAATGGCTAGACAGTCTGCTAGTTACTTACTTAAGTGGCAGTCAAAGGTTTGGTCGTTTTAAGCCTGTATTTACTCGCATACCTTTAGTGAAATTATTACTACCATATCCTAAACAGGCTTTTATTTTAAATAACAAAGGACTGTTTTATCTTATAGAACCTGCCTCATATTAACAACTATCCAATTGAAATCACCTAATTCATTCGACTATGTTTCGTCGAATTTGTTCCATATTATGCTTTTTAACTAGGTACCTAAATATTTACATAAGCATTTAAAATCTAGAAACCATTATCTTCAGCATCTTGTCGTTTACTAGGCCGCGATTCCAAACGTATCGGTACATATCGAGACGGTATAAAATATAATCGTTATTTATTTACAAATATGTTTATATTTGTATGAAGTATCTTCGTTGGTAACCTGTTATTAAACATGATTAGAAAAAAAATGTATACGTATTCTACAGGTTGTTCTTTAAACCCTGTCAAAAAACAAATGGTTGCTTACTTCTGCAGGGGAGAAGCGAGGGGGGCGTGGCCATGTAGTTGACGGTGTATCAGACTCCCCCTCCCCTCTCCTCGCTTCACCCTTGCAGAAGTAAGCAACCATTTGTTTTTTTTTTAATATTTTATTTTCGTAAATTTTATTCGTTTTAAAAATTTATTTTTATGTGCCAATATGTCTTCTTGCTCATACTGATCATCGTGGTTTCGGATGTGACAGGGTTTAAAGAATACCCTGTTTATTTCGCAACGAAAACTTAATTTTACTTTGTAGATAAAATTGAAGACAAGAAGTGTTAACTTCCCATCGTTAATACGGGTCCTGGTCTGCTCTATTTAAAATTAAAATTGTAGTATTATATACCATGTTTTCCCTCTAAATTATTTTTCGAAAAGTACAAGTATAGTATTAACTAGATACGTATCTTGCGCAATATTATGTAGACGTGCATAGTAATTTTAGATTACTGCATGTTTAGGTACAAAGTAGTTAGAAGCAGGTGAGATCATTGATTCACAGCCGGAATTCTGAGAATGTGATCAAATTGATAGTAAAGGCCAAGAGTTATTTAAATGAGAGTATTCTGTACTCACTTACCTACTCATTATTTTGTCGCGATATTTTGGTCTCGCGGTCGCTTCGTACATTTTTTTATTTATTTTTACTTAAAATCAACCGAATGAGGCTTTCGTCGAAGTCATTAACTTCTGACTACACGAAAAACATTTTCCTGGATAATTACAATCGGTTCGGACAAATAACGCCTAGAAATGTAGTCAAAATTAATGATTTTAATTGTACTAACATGGATTGTCAAAATATCCATTGAAATGGCAATTATCCTTTATTTATAACGATAAAGGGACGCCTCGTGCCGAAGACACAGTTTCGATAATTTGTCGACGTCCGTTTGAAAGGATGGATTGTTTGATCGATCACAACAACACGCTGCTAGCAAGTGTGGCGCGGCGGGTAAGGAAGGCGGCGGCGGCGCGGAGGGCGGCGCGGCTGGGCGGGCAATATGCCAACTGCTCTTCTCTCGACCGATATAAATAAACAGGCGCTCGGAATCCGCCCGGCCTGGAAGCGACTATTTTCGACGACTCCATGTCCCCGCGCATCGCTTCACATCTTCACAATCTACAAACATCGTTTGCATGAAAAGATACCGCGAGGAGGGTACCTTTACATTTTTAAATCCGATTGATGACACGTTTTTTTAAATCCTAGACCTATGTTTTACCGGTTCTCTCTACTAGCCTTGTGTTGGTCCTTATATTAATTAGTATATTACGTCAGAAAAATGTTTTACTTATTTTTAAAAATATGTGTTTATTTAACAATGTTTTGAGTATGTCCAATTTGTAGACAGGCTGGATTCTATCCCTAACAAGGATATTAGATCTAAATTTATTGCAACAGAGAGAAAAATCATTTTTGAAAAAGGAATATGGAATTCTAGGCATCTACAAGGCTTATGACCTGTCATTGGCTGGTTTATGTGGCCACTTTCCACGTTGTGTAACGTCCATTATTCAAAGTCAACATATGGAAGAGTTGAGGAAATATGGACGTTTAAATATATGCAGAATGGTGAATGTTACACCGTGTGTAAAGTGACCAATTTAACCAACCAATGACACATCACAAGCTTTTTTGTAAGATCTTCCGTGTAAACAAACAAAATGTCTGACAATCACGTGATCGAATGGGGCCAAGCTTTTCCATCCAAATGTTTGCACCCCCTTTTAAAAAAACATTTGCATTTAATGTTTTTAAATAAACCAAATGTAAAATAAAATAAAATAAAATTCATTGTTGATTTTGTTAGTATGTACAGTAGATAAAAATATAAAGTTGAGCTTTTATTCTATTCCTTAATCTTTAATTTTTTAAAACCGTTTCACAAAATTTGTAAATAACTTGCGCTGAAAAAGTTGGAATCGAGTTGTGGTAGAGTGGCATTTGAACCTCGGACCTTTGATTCGTGAGTCCACAACACTACCACGGGACCTTCAATAATTTAATGTAGGTATTATTTATTTGCCTTGTGCGGCTTTTTTGTATAAACTAATATATAAACAATCTGTACATATTACATATATATTTTAGATACATACATGGTGTTCTTTAAACCCTGTCACATCCGAAACCGCAATTATCAGTATGGGCAAGAAGACATATTAGCATATTTAAAAAATATTTTGGACCAAGAAATTTATAAAAAATAAAACATTAAAAAAAAAACAAATGGTTGCTTACTTCTGCAGGGGAGAAGTGAGGGAAGCGCGGCGCAGTATCAGACTACCCCCTCTCCCTCCTCGTTTCTGCCCTGCAGAAGTAAGCAACCATTTACTTTTTTTGATATTTTATTTTTTAAAATTTTATTAGTTCAAATAAATTATTTAAATGTGCCAATATGTCTTCTTGCTCATGCTGATCATCGTGGTTTCGAATTTGACAGGGTTTAATGAACACCCTGTATATTATATTTCATTATTACATTTGCTAATACGACATGACATTATTATTGTTTATTGTATTGTCATATCCTAGCATGTTAGCGCATTTAACTTAATTTTCTGGAGTTCTAATTGTTATCCTTAAAAACATTATTTGATTTTAACAAGAAATATTTTTTACGTAAAATATTTTGTTCGTTGGTGTGGAGGAGGCTTAACAAAAATGGCCGACATTTTATCACGCAGTGAGCTCGTGATTCGCACGTGTACAGCGGCCCAGTCTCGGTGTATAGACGTCCATATTCCCTTCCCAAAAATGTTTTCCCTCTGTTGCGAGAAATTTACATGTTTGTTTGTTGTGTTTTAAGTAAAAATGTCGTGTTTAAAAATAAGAACGAAGTTTTGATAGTAGAAAATCGAACTCAGATCTCGGGTCCGGAAAATACAACACTCTCAGAATCTTTTTTTCCACGTTCCCGTAAAACGTTACCTTCACACCATTAATTGATGGCGACGCTGAAAGTACCGTCTGATTTTTCTTGTAAGTACGTTTAGTTCCCTGTAATAATACTTTTAACCCTTTATTTAATATGACTTTATTTGTACGATTTCACTAACCAAAACTTTACGGTCTGCACCTCTTCCGGTTTTCCTCTGAATTTCCGAATGCATTGACAAAATATGTTATTTCCTGGCTTTGTTAGTCCAACAGCCAACAGCTGTTGGGGACCGCGCTCCTACTGCTTGCCCCAAACGTTTATTGATTTTATTTTAAAGACGGAAATAACATTATAAAATCTATTCTAGTATAATAAATATTTACTGTGTTATGAGTCAATATACGAGTACCTATTCGCTTGTCCAAAATCGGAATTAATAATTTCTTTGCTTTTCTTAATATTTTTTATTCAGTCAAATTTTAAAAATACGATGCTGCGATAATTTAAATCTTATCGTAGTAATAAATTATGTACGTGTTTTTGTGATATATCTTTCTTTACGAACGTGTGCACGGTATTTTCCAATAAATAGTCATTTCAAATTCAAAATAATATTTATGTGTATGATTGTTGACCATATATTCATTTTATTATTGAACGTATATCTTGGAGATGTGGAAGTGACTCGTAGTGTAGTGGTTTGTGCGTTCGCCAACCATGTTTGATGTCCTAGGTTCGATTCCTAGAAGAGTGGACGTGAAATATCGGTTTAGAAGGTGGTCGTCCTCTGCAATATTGTATTGTGCCTGGACTGGCATCTGAATCTTAAGACTGGTCACCTTTCGTTCCAAGTAAAAACAATCTAGATAAGCTGCAGTTGGAGTGATAGTGTGGTTCCCTATGCACCACTGGGTGCGGATAGAAAGATGATGATGATGATAATTTATAATGTATGTACTCATTAGCATGATTGTAAGTAATCTAAATGTTTTTTGAAACAGTAAATTCACCAGAAAATATTCTGTTTTTTGGCAAATAGGTCATGATTTTAAATTTCAGAACTGGGCCAACTACCGTTGTATTTTAAATTGTGTCAATATATAAATTTATTTAATGAATTAAAATTTATAGTACCGCACGATTGCCAATCACAATGTACGTATGTGTACGATTAGGAATTATATTATTATGGTATATTATTATTAGGGGTAATATTTTGTTTTTACGCTTCCGCGATCATTTTGAAATACCGCTAATAAATAAACTTTATGTGTGTGCATTATTTGTGTAAGGAAGCAGCTCTAGTGTATTTCTTTACTTGGTATAGTAGGAATGTAATAACATTACATTTTTACTTTTCGCTTAACGCAGATTCATTTATATCATTTAGCAGCGGCACTGTCAAATTAAATTATGTGTTAATAAACACCGTGCATAAATTACCTTTAGTTTTTCGAAATGCTTTATAATGAAAAAAGACAAAAAACATTTAAAAAAAGAATTTAAAAACTTCTTTAATTGTTATGATTTAAACTCTTCAATCAAAAAATCTTCAATCTTTGAAATACATATTTATTCAATAGGGTGTTTTTACACTAAAATATTTCATAGTCCCTGTTAACGAAAAGGCGGACTGTAAATGAAAATCGAATTTCATTCAATTTTGTTATTGGGAAATATTTGAGAAAGGAATAGGAACATGGTATGAATACCTACCATTAATATGGTCTGAATGTTCTTCAATTTCTGGCACTGGATTACAAAATGATTGTCTTGTCTCTTGTCATTGTCTCATTTTATTTTATTTTTTGTATAAAATGAGACAATGTTTTCCACGACGCGCGACGATTCCAAGCTCTTTTTATCCGATTTTATGTCAAGTCAAAAATGTTATTTTGTTTTTGTTCTAAATCCGAATCTTCTAATTTTGAATATCTTCTATCTTGATGTTAGGTAGGTACCATAAGGATGGGTCAAAGGAAGGATGGGAACGAAAGGTAATCGGCCAGGAATAGTATCGATAAATGCTGTTATTTACTTAACAGTCCCTGGTATTTGAAGCGTAAGACTGATCACTTACCTTCATGTAAAAAAAGGATCAAGATACGCTACGATTGGTGTACCAATGCAGTGCCCTATGCACCATAAGGTGCGGATAGGGAATGATGATGAAAATCTTCAACCTAATTAATCATTCGACGAGAATGCATGTACCAAACAATGAGGAACTTCAGCCCTACGGGAAATTGGATACAAAAAATGTTTTCTTACGCAGGGTAAAAATTAGAGCATTCAATTGTACGCCAAAGTTTCTTGAAAATGTACAGAAAAAAATTTAAATATTTTGATAAAAACGCACTACTTTAAATGACGTCACTGGTTCATGTGAATCAACCTATGATCTGAGAGCTATGGAAGATTTCCGGTCTGCTTGTCACTTCTGGACCAATGGGAAGAACTGAATGAGAATAAGCGGAAATGAACCTCTGACGTTACACGCGGAGTTATTTCAGAAATACAAAACTTTGAAAAATCATAGCGCCGATAATACGATATATAAAAATTTAAAAAAAAAATGACTTAGTTTAACAGTCTATTAACAAATATTTTTTTTTTTAAAAACCGCTGAACTTCCTCATTAGGATGATGTTATTTTTTATGCATAAAAAAGTTAATATCATATTTGAATGTTTACAAGCAATATTATTTTTTTATATCAGCTGCTTTCCTTAAATTCCTTATAATTTATACCCATTTAAGTATTTTTACTGGATTTTTGGTAATGCTTAAAAAAAATTACCAACATAACACATATGTGAAAATTGTAATCCTGCGTAAAGTACACCCCTGTTATTAAGAAGAGCAGAGTTTGACATTTGCAAAAATAACTATATATTTGAAAATGAATTATTTTAAGTTTTAGACTTAGGCACTAATGAAAAGTTACACCAACTTTTTAAAGTTTATCCGAACGGTTTTTACACGCTTTCACGACACAATAAGGTATTTTGGTTTCGAATTAAATGTAAAGTTCATGTCAATACCCGGCTGGCGGTTAAAGAATGAATGAATATGCGTTGGGCATGAGTTAAGTGTCCTAAATTTGGAGTGCTCAGGGTTCGTGTTTTTATTTAAGAACACCGAACATGTTAATACAGTTAAGTAAAAGTGAAGTTTGACAATAACTTTAACTTAATTCAATAAATTTTCAGTTATTCATTTAATCAATATACGAGGATATACTCAAATCTAGCAATAGCAAAGCATTGCTGAGTTCAGCTCGTAAATTATAAAATATAGTAGACTTTCAATACGTATAATTATACTCGGGGGTGGGCTGCCAATTTTTTAACAAGGGGATCGCGGGGGATGGTGGTTGAGAGGAAGGTTCGTTGGATGGGTTGGAGAGAGAAGGGGGAAGGGGGAGGTGTATCATTTTGTTCTAACTATCCAAAACACTATTACATAATAATGAAAAATAATATAAAATACTTAATATGTTTTATAATACATTTAAACCATCCACTGAAATTGCATTTATGTATTGATTTGATCTGAGAATATTGATTTCTCTTAATTTAACAAGGGGCCCGCCGGCCCAAGTCAAATTTAACAAGGGGCTCGCGCGAGACCCTCCGAGCCCACTGCGGCCACCCCCGATTGTACTCTGACGTATGAACCATATTCCTCAGCTTCCTTTCTAGTTCTTTTAGCCATCCATTTATGGATAGTAATTTTGAAAGCATCGCTATTTATTTTGCTTATCGACATATCCGTACATAATAAATTATAAAGTTTAGATGCCAGAAAATTGTAGTGTCTCTCCGTAATTTGTTTTTGTGTTTGGTAGCAAAATTATTTTTAATTACATGGATTTTGATTTGTCTATAACTAGGAAAATATTTTTAAACTATTTTTTTTATTTTCATATATACGTGTTTATTGATGTTTTCAAAATAAGTAAAAAATAATAACTGTTAGTGCATACACAATTAATCATAACGTTTGTTCCTCTCTTATAGAGTAAAAAAACGTGTTTGTAGAGGAAGTTCGTTTTAAATTATTTTTTATTTATATATATGTATATTGTCGGCCTCGTGGTGTAATGGTCAGCGCGTTTGCCTACCATGCAAGAGATCTCGGGTTCGATTCCTGGCATGATTGATATTAAATATTTATTTAAAAGGGTGTTTTTACACTAAAAATATTTCATAGTCTCTGGACTGGTACCTGAAGCGTGTGACTGATCATCTTACTTTCATGTTACAAAAAAAATATTGATCAAGATACGCTGCGATTTGTCACATACTTGTCATATATACGTCCCCAAGCGAAGCAAATAAAACTGTGCTTCGATCACCCCCCTATCATTGCGAATTAAACCCGATTGAATTGGTGTGGTCGGTGTTAAAACACCACGTAAAGTTAACAATACCACTTTCAATATCGTGGTTATACAAGTAAAAGTGACCATTTGCTAAAATGACGAAATTGTGATTATTGACTTTTTGGCATCGTATTAGCATAATGCTTGACTGGTAAAAATGCCAAGTCGATCCGACACTCCAAAAAAATTTAATTTGTAAAATATGTGCCCATTTGATTAAAGCTCACAGATTTTTGACAAGTAAAACTGACTAACACACAGTCACTTTTATCAGTGAATTTAAGATCAAGGAATTGACCAAGTAACAATTAGTAAATTTTACTTGTAGGTGAGGTCACCAGTAAAAGTAAGTTAGAGTTAGCATTTAGTATTTAGTAAGTTAGTATACGTTTTGTATTTGACAGATACGGTTTTTTTTAAATAAAAGTTCATTAATAAAAATTATTCTTTAGATTATTACGTAACACTTCTTAATTATTTGTTCTTGTTCATTTATTTTGTATTTCTGTGTTTATTTAACCTTCGTAAATATAAAAAAATGGATTATTGAAATAAAAAATTTAAAAAATACTACCACCCTCAATGAACGAAACAAAAATGATTATCTGCAAAATTTCATGTCAAATTTTACAGGTAAAATTGACTAAGTTTTTCAATTAAAAAAAATAATAAAAGTAATAATGTTTTAAAAATACGTTTATACTTTACATTAAAGTTGAAAGTACCGTACATATAATGTAAAATTACCAACCACCTACTTGAAAAATCTGATCTTTGAGAAGCTATTGAACTCTAGAAAAACACTAAAATGGGTCCCCTGAACATTATTGATTTTGTCACTTGGTTAATTTTTTGTATGCCTACGATATAAGTGATGTGAGAACACTTATGCAAGGAAGATATTGAAAGAGTAACACCATACCATTGGAATAATTTCGTTTGACATATTATTGGGATTGAGCAAAAATTTTGGAATGTCGATCATTGGCTTTCGATGTTTCAAATGGGGTCATTTGAGTAAGATTACTTTTTTTAATGGCAATGATGATATTTTCAACAAAATACAATTGTATATTATTATTTTTTGTAATGAATAAATGTATTTGTATGGATGAATAAATAAATCGTAAAATAAAAAGTGCATGCAATATTTATATTCTTAAACTATAACCATCTTTATTATCACCATCATTAAATGTATGAATTGCTATTATTTTTTTGATTGTGAGCAGGTAATTAATATTAAAATGGGAATAAAATTAATGAATTAATTCAATTCAATTGATTAATCAGGATTAAATGCGTAAAGTGAGTAGTGGGGGAGGAGGATGGACATGCGCGGATGAAGGTCGTTCTGATAGTGGATCGAAAATATATAAAATCAAATTATTTGGAAATCAAGAATTTCGAAAATATTGTAAATTAGTTTTTTTTTTATCTTTGCATAATGGATGCTTTGTTAATGACGTTTACAATTATTGAGGGTACATCTCGTTATTTTAAAACGAAATTTGATTGATGAGTTTTAGGCTTTTTAAATATAATTTTAATTTTAATTAAAAGTGGACGTAAATTTGTCTCGTAAGCTCCTCCTCAGCCTACGACTCCATACTGCAGAATAGACTGTATGATGATTACGTTAAAATATTTTTGGAGAGAGAGTGTTTCTTAGTCTAACAAATATGTAAATAAGTTTTCCAACTCTTTTTATCCATTAAAATTTTACTTGTGATTAAAAAAAAATACAATAGGTATACATACGTTACAAATACAAAATACACTATTACATAAGCACAAAAAAAATCCCGCAACGGCATGACCTGCTTGTGGGGATACATTTTATTTTAAACGAGCTGAACCCGGCAATGCTTTGCTGATGCTAGATTAAAGACACCCTCGTACATAGATTAAATGAACACAGTTAAAAGTTTCACATCAATTATTGTATTTAGTCCAAGTTAGGTATGTACATATTATACATGATTATTTTTGTGTTTCGGTGTGAGGACAGAGAATTTTGATACATAGGTATTCGAACATTTTTTTCTGTCACTGATTTTGTTCTTTTTTTAGACCAGAGTACCAAAATAAAATTTTCTTTCTCAGTACATTTTGCGTTTTACAAAAATAATTATATTTGTATGCCCTACGCCCGAAGACAACAGATAAAACTGTGCTCTTTTACGGGTTTTTTTTTTATGGTTTTAGTTCCCATAATAATCATTTTTTCAAAAAACGAAACAATAGCGACTCACCACTGGTAAATATTTCTATAAAAAAAATCACTGCTCCAATGCCATAATTCAGAGAGAAAATACGGGAATACGTTTGTATGAAGAAAAGTCGGACTGCGTTTCCTCTTAAGATTAAGCATTATTAACAATGTTTTGAGTTTGTCCAAATTTTTGTAGACATGGACTCCATTCAACCCCCTAGGGAGCTGTTAATATTAACACAATACAACAGGTGAAGAACATTTTAGAGAAGGGAACAGATGGAAGAACCGAAGGAATATAGATGTTCAAATATAGGCAGAATGGTGAATGTTACACGGTGTCCAAAGAGGCCACTTAAACCAGCCAATGACAGGCCAGAAGCCCTTTGGATGCCTAGAGTTCCATATTACCTTCTCTTAAAAAACGTTTTTTATCTCTGTTGTATTATATACATAAACATTATTAAATATATTTACAAAACTTTACTTTATAATGCTTTTATGTAACCATAGAAAGAGGTTCAGTGTTCTTAAATATAACCATCGACCTATTAATGCACATAGACGCACTTGTAACCCTCTAAAATTACGACATTTAACTCATGCCCAAACGCTCAGTCCTGCCCTACGCGTATTGAGTCGTTCTTTAACCGTCTGCCAGGTTTTAAAGTGAGCTGACATTTGATTCGAAACCGAAATTCTTAGTTGTGTCGCGAAAGCGTGTAAAAACCGTTCGGATAAACATAAAAAAGATGATGTAATTTTTTATTGATAAGTAGGTACCTAGGCACTTGTTTATGATTTTATTCCATAACTTATAAAAATAATTTTCAAGTATTGAATTTGAGGTGGTATCTAGGTAGGTACCTGTTTATGGTTGAATTCCAAAACTTTAAATAATAAATTTTCTAACTAACTAACCATCACGCCATTTCCCCGGAGGGGTAGGCAGAGAGGATAGAACGCCACACCACTCTGTCCTGGCACACTTCCTTTGCTTCCTTCACATTCATACATCTTCTCATGCACGCACGTCGATTATTCCGACTTTTCACATGACCACTTTCAAGAATTTGTTGTACTTGATCATGCCATGTCTTTCTCGGCCTTCCTCGACTTCTACAACCAGACACATTCGCATCATAAATCTTTTTAGCCGTTCTTTCATCATTCATTCGCTCCACATGACCGAACCATCGCAAAAGACCTTTCTTAATTTTGTCGATAATGCTTAACTCAGCCTTGCATTCTGCTCTAATTTCGACATTAGGGCACCTATCACCCATATAAATTTTCAAATATTTTTTTTTTGCAAATAATGTCAAACTCTGCTCTTCTCCAACACTTTATTTAGGAATGCGATTTTCAAAAATGTATTGAATGTCGGTTAATATTATATTAGTATTTTTTTTAATTCAGTAAAAATAAATACTTGGGTAAAATTTTTTAGGAATTTAAGAAAATAATCTAATTGGAATCCATTAAAAAGGAATGTTTGTAAATTAACAAATTACAACAGGGATCGAGATTATTTTAGAGAAAGGAACATTGAAGTCTAGGCATTTACAGGGCTTATGACCTGTTTGTTATTGGCTGGTTTAAGTGGCCACTTTACAAACTGTGTAACATTCAGCATTTTGCCTATGTTTGAATATCCACATTTATTCTATCTGTTGATTTTAGTGAAGTTAAAGACCTTACACTTTTATTTATTATTTATTATTTATAATACCATATACCTAAACTATAATAGCCACGCCATTATTATAGTTAAGGGGCTATTATAGTTAAGGTATGTGGTATTATAAAGTCATTCCCTTAGGTACTAGCAGCCAGAATGTATGATTCACTTTTTATGATCTATGGAATGTATTATTTTTGTTTCGTTCCAAAAACACATTTTCATACTAATTATTATACATGTTAATATTATGTAGTTTCTGTATGATAGAACGAAACTAATACTGTGAACGAAAATAATAATGTCGTCATAAATAATATTATTTATCTACCGTGAATTTATAATTATGTAATTAATTAGTCTCCGTTTTTAATTAAAACTAATATTTTTTAGTTTCCCGGTATTTTAGTGTGACAGCGATATCATTCATAAAGTTAGTATTTGCGAGCCAATACTCAATACTCAGGGCTTCGGGGATTCTATGTCATTATTTTTACTTCATTTTATTACAACTACAGTATGATTATGCAGTTTAATGATTTGTTTACAGATTACGTCGGTCGGCCCCGTGGCGTAATGGTCAGCGCGTTTCCCTACCATGCAAGTGGCGAGGTCTCGGGTTCGAATCCCGACATGGTTGATATGAAATATTTATTTAAAATAGTGTTTTTTGACTTGTTTTACACGTGTCGTCCTCGTAGTGTAGTGGTCAGCGCGTTTGCCTACCATGCAAGAGGTCTCGGGTTCGATTCCCGACACGTTTGACATGAAAAGGTGCGAGGGATAGCGCCAAATTCAACATTTTCACTTAACTAACTTAAAAATAGGAGGCATTAGTTTTTGACTCACCCTTGGATATACTTATAGTAATAATGATTTGCCCACGTATTTATTTATCGCTTTTTTTAAACTGAATATTTAAACAAATGTTAAATATATTGCTTAAAAATGAGTAAAAACCGTTAATTATATATTTTTAATGCATTTTGTTCGTTAACCCTTCTACATCATTAGGGTATTTTGGCCGAAGTGAACAGCCTTAGTAATAATCATTCAAGTTCACAGCTCTTAAACTTACTAACTTGTTTCACGGCTTTCCGCCTCATGGCTGGCATCAGGCCAAAATTTACTTCATATTATACACGTGATGGTCTTTATTCCCTATTGGGATTTATCTGACAGTAGGTACTATTAGTCTTGTTTAGTCGACCTACATTTTAGACCGATAAAATAACTAATAAATGCGATTATATTTTTTGTAGGTAGAAACCCGTTAATATTTTGATTGAATACAAACATAAGAATTATGATGATATTACTGGTATACACAAGTAAGGTAACACTATATGCAAGGTGTATAAAAGGTGTATCTTTGAAATTTTAAGTGAAAATAAAATATACAGACACGAGGGTATCAGAGAGGAAAACGTGTATAACTAAAAAAAAGTTCTCTTTCATATGAATAAAATAATGTAACATTTTCATAAAGTTCCTATTTTGAGCAACTTATTATGTACATAATGTATTCAACTTATTACATCAATGTTTCAATTGAAATATTGCCATGAATATTTTGTTTAAGTAGTTTTTATATACCTATATTGTTCCTTTAACTAATAAATTTGCTCGTTTATAACTATAACACCAAATACATTATCAATTGCAGGACCAATTGCAAATGAAGGGTACAGGATATAACGGGTAGATGTTAATGGCATCTGACGGCGCGGCAGTTCACATCATCTATACTTCTGTTGAACAAAAGACACTAAGGCTGTACTTTCCAAGATACCTGAATTAGGAAAAATGCATACGGGGGATAAAATATGGAAATAAAGCGATAATTAAATATTAATGAAAACCATTTTAGATGATCTAAAACAGTGAAGGCTATTCGTATTAAGGCAAGCCGCAATAGCCGCTTCATCGGTACATTCCGAGACGGTATACTTAACTTTTATACTATCTCTATCTACCTCGGTATGCTCTACCGACACCGATCGTAGAACAACGACGCATGCGATTTTCTTCGACTCTACATGAGAGCGGTTTAACTGTTTAACCGTTACCACTGTAAATAATAAATTGAGTCATTATAGTTTTTTCATCTGTTTTACTATATTTCTGAGTGTACGCTTCGAAAGCGGCCTTGTAATCGCTCAGTAGATAAATACAGACGATCGTTAAGCATACCGTCTTGGTAATTGTCAAAAGTCATATAAAAATCATGTTCTATCGTGCATTTTTTTTTGCTTGAATTGGGTTTTTTTAGAGTATATAATCGCCTTGAAGTGGCACTTTTTTCACAGAAACCTATTTAAAATATAAATGAGAAGTACTCTTATTTTAAATTTTAATGAAGTAAGGAACGCGGACTAAATTTTCGGGGTCATTCATTGGTTGGATTCTATGATATGACGTCGGGATGACAAGTTGGTAGAACATACCGGGGTAGATGAAGATAGTACAGAAGTTAAGTGTACCGTCTCGATATTTTTTTTATTTATCAAAAGAAAAAATGGCGGCCTCCGTAGTGTAGTGGTCAAGACACTATACTCACGCACGGAAGGCTCCGGGTTCGATTCCCGGTGAGAACACAAAAATTAAAAATTTGATTTTTCTCAAGCCTGGGTATTCTGTGATGTAATTCACCACTGTTATTGGGCCTCCTGGCCTGTTGTGGTGCAAAAATAAATCAAAACAACAGCCATTATAACAAAAAACACAATATTTACAAATAAACAAAAAATATAGTTTTATATATTATATTACTAAATACAATGTCAAAAAAAGAAGAGAAAAAGCGTACCCTGAAAAAGACAATCATTCCACTCGTAATAAAAAAAAAGATTACAATAATAATAAAATAATAAAAAATAAAAGAAAAAGTTTTTTGTTTACTCGGTCTTATAAATCCTTTCACCGGCGGATCCATACGGAGTAACCCCAGATCAGCCTCCCTCCTTTCGTCTTTCAATCAAGAAAAAATAATTGCAATTAGCAGGCAACAGTCGACTGTTACACTGTAGGAAATTCGGCCCTTCGGGCCGCGCTTTGTCGTCCCTGCGGGCCTCGCTTTGTCACCCCTGCGCGCCTCGCTTTGTCACCCCTGCGCGCCTCGCTTTGTTGGCCTTGCGGGCCTCAGTTGATCGGGCCTTATTTTAATTATTTAAATCTCGGGCACTGTGAAATTTCTTCCTTTTGAGCCTCACAATTGATTTTTTGCTGTTGGGAGCAATTTAAATATAATAATGAACCGGGGATGTGGTCCTGTGGCTAGTGTCGCGGACCCAGGGATCAGAGGTCCGAGCATCGCACCATGTTCTACCACAGCTTGGTTCTCATTTTCTAATAAATAAATAGTTTGGGTAAATCATAAAAACACAAATATTTATTCAAAAAAATAAATTAAAATAGAATAATCTGTCACTCAGAATAACGCTTAAAAACCACACATTTATAATATACTAAATATCCTGGCAGCCTCCGTGGTGAAGTGGTTAAGACACTTGACTCACGCGTGGAAGGTTCCGGGTTCGATTCCTGGTGAGAACACAGAAATTATATGTGATTAAAGCTACTTTTTCTTCCTGTCTGTTATTATTTATTTATTTTTAAACTACATCACAAACCAAATACTCACTTTTTTCTGTTTTTGCAGCTAGCTACTTTTTCTGCCGTCTGTTGTTATTTTTTTTTTAATTCACCACAAACAAAATACTCACGTGGTGAACTCTAGCACAAAATAGTCAGGCTTGAGAAAAATCACATTTTGAATTTTCGTATACCCAAAAACCGCACGTAAATCTGTCTTATTTTGATATTATTTTATAAGCAAAATTAAAACATTAAAATTACTGCTTTTATTACTGCCATCTAGCGGCCGATATGTGAAACGTTAAAATATGTAAGCTAAGATTTTTGTTTTTTTAATAATTGAAAATTAAAAATGTTTTACCAGAATTTGTATTAATATTTTATCTGCCATTTGAAATATAAAATAAATATATAAAAATTACACCTGTGAGGATCCGATCGCTAGGCGTTTCATATATACAATATTTTTGTCGTCCTCGTGGACTGGAAGCGGGGCGTCTTTTGTAATTCCGCTACTCGGTGGTCGGGTAAGTTGGATGGTCTGAGGTCGGGGTCTGCGGCTGAGTTTGCCCACGTTGACCGGACGACCAGCGTGCAAAATGGGCCCGTACAGAGAGAGGACAGACGCAATCAATCATTTCTAGAGATAAAATATAAAGATAGGTACAGTTCGATATAATTATTATTTGCAATTAAGGTTCTAGCTTTTTCTTTATAGTTGTTTAGAGTAAGGAAATATATGTCGATTTCAGAAAAAAACTTGCTATAATAATTTAGAATTCTGGGAAAAGATGCATTCTTCATATTATTATTTGTGCTTGAAATACAAACATGAAACAATTGTTTCAGCCGAGTTGTACAATGCGGGATACGAGTTATAATTTTCTCAAGCAGCTGTGGACAATCTAAGTTGTTATTGACTATTTTGTAAAGGAAGACGGTATCATTGATGATTTTTCTAGATTGCGAAGTATCGATTTGGTGATGTACTGCAGCTTCTTCATTGTTATTAAAATGTAAATTTTGACGATAGTTTAGGTGCTTCAAATTATTTTTTTTAATTCTTTCTATTCTTATAATGCATTTGGAATATTGGGGAGACCTGACATTGGAGCAATGTGTACAGATAGATAGCGTTCATAATCGCGGCACTAGTTCCTTTATATTCATAAGTTATTTAAATGTCCAAGAGGTTGAAAAACTTAAAAACGTTATACCTCAAAACTTCATTTTTTGCATTCATTCTTTATATCCTGTCCCCTTCAAATGGCTCACGGGCAGATACTTGTAGGTCTAAAACCCGACGGGGGCTCCACAGTGCGTGATTGGTGATTGTGCTATACATGTCGCCCGAACTGGCCGATCGCAGGTCGGAGATCGAACCGTTCCGGGCACCAAACCTCGTGCACCATGCGTCATTAGCCGCCCACACAATCACCGCCGCCCGAGTTAACTCGAGTACAGTTGAGTCACGAAATTTTTCGTCTGGCAAACAACACCAAAGATATTGTTTTTCTGGAATGTCGCCACCTTGGATTCTTAGACATTTTGTGTGTTAGCAGTTACAATTTTCGCAAGACGCGTGACATAATTAAAAACAGTATGCTATACATAAGTATTCAGTAGTTGCCTGCAGTTTGTATTAAACGCTGCAGTGAAACTTATGTTTTTAATTTCCGAGTTCAGTCATATCATTCTACTACTTCGGGAATTATTTGGGACAAAAAATTGCTCCGAGACATTACCACCGAGATAGACGGGCAGGCTATCTCCGCGGAACAATTATTATTACCTCCGCCACCGCGCTCGTCCTCGTGTGAACACGCACGGACAGGACCCTGTGACAATAGCTCGTGTCGCTCCCGCACATTTTTATTGTTTAGTTCTTAGACAATTCCAATACATCTCTTGATATAAAATAAATAATATTTTCCGTAACTCGCTCGCAATAAATGCTGTGGTGTATTCATTTTCGCTGCGCTAACGTTGAACTAAGCTAAGGCTGAATTTGCGTATTGTCCCAGTGTTCTGCCCCGCGCGGTCGAGGCTGTTCACGGAGCTGGGACAAGACAATCTTGTCATGTCTATTGTATTACCCACATATAAACAGTCCTTTTGATTGCACAATGCTGCTCCGGAATATTTGAGCATTCCATTTCACATTACTATCTGAAAGGCGTCTTGCGCTTAGGTCAGCTACCGAACTTCCAGCGCACTGAAGTCGGTGAACACGTATCTGCGGTCGTGGGCCTTATGGCACGGCATTCTCTCCCAGCAGAAGTGAAAAACTGTTCAAGTAAAGTTGTGTTAAAGAAAAAACTCAATACCAACGTGTTTTAAATTTAAATAATTTTAATAAATCCTTTACATGTAACGACAAAATAAATTGTAGCATAATTTTTCGTAATTTCTATATCCGCACCCATTGATGCAAAACGCACGGCATTGATAATTCAATGCAGCGCATTTTGATAATTTAATACACGTAAGCAAGATTATCAGTCCCACACTATATGGACGCTATTAAAACAAGTTCCGGGATAATCGCATTTAAATCTTTTTTATTCTTTCAACACATTATTTCCCCACAATTTTTTTTTTTAGTTTTGAAAGAGCTTTATTCTAGGCATAACATAAAATTTGAAATCAACATCTTGCACATATATTTAAAAATATTGTCAATATTATTATTCTTTATAAATAAAATATCAAACCTATCAAACGAATAAATTTGAATCAACAACAGGAATCTAATGCCAAGCTGTCTTGTCCTGCAAATATTCTTCGACTCTACAGGGTGTTCTTTAAACCCTGTCGCATCCGAAACCGTGATGATCAGTATGGGCAAGAAGACATGAGCATATTTGAAAAAATATTTAGAACGAAGAATTTTTTTTAAAAGAAAATATTTAAAAAAACAAATGGTTGCTTACTTCTGCAGGGGAGAAGCGAGGGGGCGCCGCCGCGCGGTTGACGGTATATCAGACTCCCCCCTCCTCGTTTCACCCCTGCAGAAGTAAGCAACCATTTGTTTTTTTAAATATTTTATTTTTGTAAATTTTATTTGTTCTAAAAATTTATTTTAACGTGCCAATATGTCTTCTTGCTCATACTGATCATCGTGATTTCGGATGTGTCAGGGTTTAAAGAACACCCTGTATAGTAACTCTTTCCAAGCAGGCAGTTCAAGAGGTACCTTGCTGTAGAGTATATACAACAAGCAAAACCTACCTCTCGACTTAAGCCTCGATATACGTAGATATGTTTATGTATTCTCAACTAACAGCATAAATAATAATGTCGCGATTCCTCGTTTCAGGGCCCGCAGCCAGCCGCTACCGGCAAGATGGTGGTGGGCGAACCCAAGAGGAGCATCATGGAGGGCATCGAGAACACCGGGGATGTGCGTCTCCATGACCACAGGCTAAGACTGAAACAGAGGTAAGAAAGTGAACTCTGACGGTTCTCTACAGAACGGAGAATCGATGTGAGTAATGTACATACTATGCATTACTTTGGATTGGAAATTGGAAGCCGCGTAGTACCTCAACAAAAAATGACAATATTGTAAGAATGCTAATATTCTTCTTTAAACGATTATAATGTTCAATTTTCGCATTCGTTAAAGTAGCGACACAAAAATGTTTTCAGCGATAAAATATATTTTTTTTTATAAAAAAGTAACAAAATTTTAGTGATGTCATTTAAAATAGCTTAATTGTTACAAATTAACTATTTTTTTAATATTTAACTCCCATTTATTTGATCTAATGTTGCTTGTATTATGAACTGGTTTTCATGTTCATGCCGTGTTTAATAATTTACACCAAGTACCTAAGTATATTTATTTATTTATTTATATATACGCCCAATGGGCATTTTTATGGACACATTTATACACAGAAAAATATTATAACAAAATTAGAAAGACTCAATGGTTTATAGTAGACTATGTGGGAGTGGAAGCGGGAGAGAGGTGTTTATAATTGAATTTGATTCAGTGATCATTTGAAAGAAGACAACTTGTTATCAAAGAATATATGTTATCATCGTGAGTATATGTTATCATCGTGCACTATCAATGTGTGTGCTGTTAGGTTAATGTTTCGATACATGTGTGTGTTGTTTTGCATTTAAAGTGGTTCCATCCATTTTACTGAATACGCAGAAACTCAGATTTAAAATTTCCAGAAAAATATTAGTTCCAGTTTCACATTTTTCTATTTAATTTTAGATGAGCTGTTGAATTCAATCCGTTGTTAGATTTTAAAAATTTCTTTAATTTTTATTTAAAAATAAGAATGCTGTTTATCTCAGGTCATCAATTGTTAATTTCTTCTAAACATATTTGTATTCTTGATTTATACAATCTAAGAAAGTAATGTTTTCCAAATAAACATGTTATTTTCAAAAAACATCATTATAATCTGGCTTTTTACATTGGCTTATGGAGAGGATTAATAGCTGGTAATGTAACATTTATGATTAATATTAATTTTAGAAAAACTTTTTTGTTTGTCAGACATTTGTTTTCTTTATAAATCGTTTGATTTATTATTATTCACATGGAAAAGAAGGCGTTTATGTTGAAAATATTTGAACATTTTAAAAAATCTGTGTGCCTACTTTATTGTAATCCTAAATATTTTAAATAAAAAATATTAGCGAGAGATACGGAAGAGCGAGAATTTTGTTATTCTTTAAATGTTTCCGGTTGTTCCGCAGATTTGATATAATTCGGAAACTTGGACAAGGAACGTATGGAAAAGTACAACTAGGTATCAACAAGAAAACAAGTCAAGAAGTTGCCATCAAAACTATAAAGAAATGCAAAATAGAAACTGAAGCAGATCTTGTCAGAATACGGAGAGAAGTTCAGATTATGAGCTCTGTTCGTCATCCCAATATTGTACACATCTATGAAGGTACTCCACCTAACTTTGAGTAATTTACAAGAACATTTAGTTGATTTGTTTTTCTGTACTAAGTTTATTTTGTTTTTCAGTTTTTGAAAATAGTGAGAAAATGATTTTGGTCATGGAATACTGTGCCGGTGGAGAGCTTTATGATTATCTTAGTCAACAAAAAGTTTTACAAGAAGATGAAGCCAGGAGGTTTGTTACTTATTTCTTTTCCAGATATGCCCTTCAATTTATTTCAATGAGTTTTTAAAAAATATATATTAACTATATAGTATGTAAACAAAATAAATGTGTGATCTTCACATTACATTTATATTATGTACACATTTTCAAAATAATGCAGGAATTAGTTTTCTATTTGTTTACAAATCTCCTAGTTAGATGTACATACGTACTTGTATATTATGCATTATTTCTGCTACTTAAATGTCATCTTTATTATATTTGTATTTATGTATAACTTTAGATGTTGTATATGAGGGGGTACTAAAAAAACAGACCAATATTGTGGTGGGCGGAGTATTTGAAGTACGGGGTTCTGCCGATAGGATCATGTAGAGCTACCTTTTATCAGTCAGAATCATAAGTGTCGTTTCTAGAGATAGTTCCGTTTGGCTGGTGTGAATTTTTTGTGGCAGTTGTTTCGTCAGCTCGTCGTTTTAGCCATAGATGATAGAGCGCGCAGCCGAAAAGTTTTGCTTCCTGCTCGGAAAACTGGCACAAAAACTCTTGAAATGTTAACAACGGCCCACAAACATGATGCTATGAGAAAAACTCAAATGTTTGAGTGGTTTTCCTGTTTCAAAAGGGATGAAATGTCAATTGATGACAAACCACACTCTGGATGTCCTTGAAAACGCTGTTAAAATTTTGGCAAATAATCCTGGTGAACTGATGACAAACCACAAAAGAAGTTGCGGCGCTACCTGGAGTGACTTGAACTGCAGTGAAGATTTGGGGATGACAAGGATGACTACCAATTTTTTTTCCAAAAAAATGATGACCGCTGTGCCCCATCCCCTATTCACCCGATCTAGCCCCCTGCAACTTTTTTCAAAATTCTTTAAATGAAAAAATACATAAAAGTGTAGCATTTTCCCGACGTTGCTGAGGTTAAGGAAAAAATGTCCGAGGAGTTGACAACAATGGAATAAAATATTGGACAAGAGCATTAACTTCAATGGAGAGTATTTTAAAGGCTATTAAAGTATTTTTGAAAAATATTTCATTGAATAATTTTTTTAATTACTCCGGTTTCTTTTGGGTATGTACCTATATATTGTTTAACAATGTGTAGATGGTTACAATATGAAAGCGTTAATTTTATAGTGTTTCAGTTACTCACATATTTTTTTCTTTCAGACTTTTTCGCCAAATAGCTACAGCATGTTACTACTGTCACAAACATAAAATTTGTCATAGAGATCTCAAACTAGAAAATGTTTTACTAGACGAACATGGAAATGCGAAGGTATATAATTTTGCTATAATTTGAAAAAAAAAATCATATGATATAATGATTTTTTTATAGTCAGGCTGTTGACCTATGTTATTGTTGCTGGCTCCAGATCAAATGTAATTGAAGGGAAATCTTTTCAAAATATGTTCTCCCTTTATCCTGCGTATGTAAACAAGTATTTATCGAGTTCAAAATCAGTTTTAAATGTGGTTTTCAGATTGCTGATTTTGGTTTATCAAATGTATTCGAAGAAAGACGACTACTCTCAACATTTTGTGGATCTCCACTTTATGCCTCACCTGAGATAGTCAAAGGAACACCTTACATTGGGCCTGAGGTAATACAACAAATTATGTTTTTGATCTTACTTTTGAATTTTTTTTTGTTTAAAAACACAATATTATCACATAGCTACTTGATATTGTTATCATCAGTATGGCTACCACTAGAAACATTGGTTTAGTTTCTCAATATCCTAAAATTCTGAATTTAAGTTCTCGACAAAAATGTGAACCTTATAGATTTCATAAAACATTATTTTAGGTCGATTGTTGGTCGTTAGGAGTTCTTCTATACACACTAGTTTATGGAGCAATGCCATTTGATGGCTCAAATTTTAAACGCTTAGTGAAACAAATTAGTACCGGGGATTATTTCGAGCCAAAAACTCCATCATGTAAGTCCGAATATATATATATTTTTTATTATGCATTTTATATCTATTTTACACAAGCATAATTATTTATTTATACTTTAGATTGTAATTTCTAATAATATTGTTTTAGCTGCATCACCACTTATAAGAGACATGTTAACTGTTGATCCTATCCAACGAGCAGACATTACTCATATTTGTGATAATCCGTAAGTTTTTTCATACTTTTTATTTATCGCTACCCTATTTAAAAAAAGAAGTTTATAGAAATAATTTATTGAAAATGTCATATTTAGCAATGTATAAAGTAGCTTAATTGATGAAAATTCCAATACATTTTTAATTCAATATTGAAAGTGCAATCTAATCCGTTATAAATTTGATTTTTAATGAGGATCGATGGATGCTGGGGTCTAATTTTTATTTTATATATTGTCATTTATATTATCTTACACACTTGTAATGAATAAGCATACAATTATTGATGATTAAATGATTTTGCCAAACATGTATCTCACTGACG
Organism: Micrasema longulum; assembly: GCF_059751315.1. Taxonomy (NCBI): domain Eukaryota; kingdom Metazoa; phylum Arthropoda; class Insecta; order Trichoptera; family Brachycentridae; genus Micrasema; species Micrasema longulum. Next base: position 64,946 of record NW_028280123.1, on the reverse strand, counting down.
TGTAACAAATATAAATGTTATTGCCTTATAAACCAAACCGCATCTTGAATTTAGCAAACATTGTGTAGCCCTCAATAATTTTAAATAAAAGACAGCAAAACACAATGCACATGAAAACATTAGTGTGAGAAAGAGATATACATATTTCCTTTATTCATATTGAGCAAGTACAGAAAGAGGTTCAGAAGGCGGGGGTAAGGAGCTGGCGGGAATGTTCTTTGAGAAGGGTACAAAGAAGTTTATGCCACGGCTCACCACATGCATTGGACGGGATGGCATTTATGTGGAAAATAGTCAACAAGTGTATCAACAATATCTCAAATATTAAAATCTGTTACACTTGCTTTCTGAACATGCCGCGTATATTCTGTACAGCTACGATTAATAAAGGAGTAAATATTTACAAATGAAGTGATTTATCCGTTTCATTCTTTACAGTTACAGTGTAATTTACGCATGTCAACAAGTGTATCAACAATATCTCAAATATTAAAATCTGTTACACTTGCTTTCTGAACATGCCGCGTATATTCTGTACAGCTACGATTAATAAAGGAGTAAATATTTACAAATGAAGTGATTTATCCGTTTCATTCTTTACAGTTACAGTGTAATTTACGCATGTCAACAAGTGTATCAACAATATCTCAAATATTAAAATCTGTTACACTTGCTTTCTGAACATGCCGCGTATATTCTGTACAGCTACGATTAATAAAGGAGTAAATATTTACAAATGAAGTGATTTATCCGTTTCATTCTTCACAGTTACAGTGTAATTTACGCATTTTCTCATATGCAATGTCATTTTTCTGCGCAACATCTTGTCTTATCACGATGAAGGTCCGTTAGAGAATGAAGTCCGTTAGCAAGTAAGACAATTACCCACGAATTGGAATGCCATTTTCTTCGGCCTTGTAACGTGTCTATTTAATTGTTCGTCATTGATGAATCGTATCTTTTTTAGTTTAAACTATTTCTTTATAAAATCTCCAAAATACTTTAACACCTAACAGAAAACATAATAAGTTATAAAAAACAATTTTTTTAGTAAAAAACATATATTTTATAATTTTGTAATAATATTCATACAGGTGGGTGAATAAGGGCTCGGATGTGTCCTGTCTAGAGTTAGCAGAAGCTTTAGCCAACGAGACTCCCGTCCGCCTGGATCTCCTACTATCCCTGGCCCCCCCACCCCAGCACGGAAGTGACAAACTACTCGTCACAGATGAGGTATATAATATAATTCTTCTGTATACTTACTACATTTTTCTTACACTGCTAATGATTAGAATGCTCCAACATTTCTATAGCTTCCTGGCAGAACATTTGTCCGACTCCTGCCAACCACTTGTCTATACACCGCATGACCTCATGTTCCTCGAGTTTTGGGGATTGCCGGTAGTCACTGGCGGCTAGATCAGGTGAATATGAGGGGTGTTTAACCAATCCAACCCCAGCTTCGTAAATAGGAGTTATTGACACTATTGCCTCGTGTGCTGGAGCATGAGTGGTAGTGTGTAGATGAGTATTAGTGTATAGATGAGTGGTTGGCGGGGGCCGGACAAATGTTCTGCCAGGAAGCTATAGAAATGTTAAAGCATCGCTGGAAACAGTACATCGAAATATAAGGTACTTACACTTTTTCTCATCCACTTGGAAATAGGCCAGGGGTGGAGCATATCAATCAACTCTTGTATTTTAATTTTCTACACAAATTCAAAAGTACTTATTTTTTCACAAATTAATAATAATATTTGTACATTTTCAGTTAGATCATCTTCATTATGTATCTGGAAAAAAAATTAAGTAATTTTTTTTTTAGGCAACAAACAATAATGCAACATCTGAAGGCTCTCCTGGACATTCTATGTCCATGACCAATATTGATAATTCCGCTGAAAGGAGAATATTAGAAATGGTAGCAGGTGAGATACATATATTATCATAATTACATTATTAACTTTTTTTTTTCAAATCTTAAAGCTCTTGATAATGGCAGATGATATGGAAAAATATTGAAACTTAGTTCTGCCAAATTTCTTTCTCGACTTTTCTTAAGTAAATAGATAACAACTTGAAATTATTTTTCATCCCTTATTAATGAAATTCAATTTTGCCAATATGACATTCAGATTAGAGATGAAAATAATCTAATGAATGATTAAGTGGCTACAGAATTTCACACATAAAAATCGAATTTCGTAAATCCATGGAGGGGGGAGGGGGTACTTTCATTCTTATGAATTTAGTAATCGAATAAATTAGATTATTTTCGTTTGAATAAATCATCTCCAATTCAATATCTGTAAAAAAAGTTCTCATACGAACTATTCTGGAAAATTGAAGATAAGATGTTCATTTTATGTATTAGAGTCGAAATGGTCAAATAAACACAAATTTTGGAGAGAGAACTGAGAATTAATAAAATGCATATGTTTTTTATTTCAGAGGGAGGTACAGATGCCATTAAACCTTCTCCAACTCGAACTATTGTTGGTGTGGAACAGCCAAAACGAAAACTTGAGACCACTGTTTCTATGGACAATGCTGCAAGTCAAAGGAAAAAAGAACGATTTGTTAGGTACTTTCATCATATTTTTTTATTAGATAAAAATTCACTATTTACTCTATTTACATAATTTTTTTAATAAAATTAAACAATTGTGTTTTGGTAATTTTATTTAAGAATATAAAAAATTCTTACTTTTACAAACATTTCAAATTAATATTTCAAGCACTAATTTTATGGTTTCCCATGATAAATAATTTAACTAGGCATTCATTTTATGTGAAAACATTAAAATAATTATTAGAAATTAAAAAATATGTCAATAATAATCTTCCTATAATTAATCATCATCATCATTCCCTTTCCGTACCTAATGGCGGATAGGGCACTGCATTGGTACACCAATCGCAGCGTATCTTGATCATTTTTGTTACATGAAGGTAAGGTGATCAGTCTTACGCTTCAGGTACCAGTCCAGGGACTATGAAATATTCTAGTGTAAAAACACCTTTTTAAGTAATATTTCATATCAACCATGGCGGGAATCGAACCCGAGACCTCTTGCATGGTAGGCAAATGCGCTGACCATTACACCACGAGGCCGAAAATAATTAATGGCGAAATTAAAGATTAATATAATATTTATATGCAAAAAAATCTGCTAAAATTTTACTTCAATCCAATACCTAGCAGCATTTAGTTTTACTTTAGTTCTTAAAATATTTATTTTTACTTGCCCCCTATTTGAACCGAATGTAATTACCAAGAATTTATCTACACCAGTGACTCTTAATGTTACAATAATCTTACAACTGTTTCGAGTACAGAAATAAATTCTCTATAGGTAGTAATATAATATGTGTGGTCACACAGATCGAGCAGCAAAGTCAACCAAGCTCCGTCGCAACAAGAAACAGAAGTATCGCCTCCTGCGTCTGGAAACACCAACCAGCTGACAGACATTCAGCGAGATGCCTCCATGAACGAGCAAAGTAAGAATGAGAGTAGTGTCAAAGTTTCCAAAGAGCGGTCTCCAGCGCACGAGCGGTTATCAGCAGAAACTAAACACAGTGGTACTGACATCTCACCGAATGCCACGGGAAGCAAAGCAACATCACCCGCTAAATTAGCTTCACCGACTAATGAAACCCCCACCAGTCAATCTTCTCTCCCACAATCTAGTCACACGCCTGTAAGTTGTCTCACTTCTACTTCACTTCAATAATGAAATGCTTTTTGTGACAGTATAAACAAAAGTTGTATGTCTTTGTATGTAATTCATCTTTGTCAAAGTTATTTGAGTGTGAATCAGTGCAAAATTTCTCATCGAATGTCGTAATTTATCATTTGTATTGTTTGACATGTTGGTTTTGCTTACATTCGCACCGAGTTTAGACAATCCGCTTCATGCGTCTGTTTTTTAACAATTATCCAGGTTAATACAAAGAAGGATATCAAATCTGTTCCCAAAACGAGAGAAACTTTGCTAAAAGAAAGAAATGGTTCGATTAAGCCCACGATAGCGAGTAAAAAGAAAGTTATTGCACTTGCTTCAAAGGCTGATGAGAAAAAATCTGTTAAGCCAAAGGTAAAGTGAATGACTTTTCCATCTCACATACCTTCACATTACAGTGACATTTCTTTTTCATATCTTCAACATTTTGGTAGCATTTATTAATAAAATAACGTATTAATACTTTCTGTTCTTTCCTATGTTAACTACCATATTTATCCAAATTAATTTGATGTATTTATTATTGTCTGCCTTCTCTTTTTGTAAATATTGCAAGCTCTGCTACATTTTTTTTTGTTGTAAATATGTATATATTCCTAAAGTGCTCATAAAATGATTATTAAGAACTCTAGTGATTCAATATTGAAACATTACTAATTTACAAACAAAAAATACATGTAGCTATTTTACTAAAACGGTATAAGAAAATAACAAAACATGTATTTTTACATCAAATATAATATTATAAAATTATGTATTTATTTAGTTTCTTTACATTATAAATATTGAAATAAATAAATTATATAATAATCAATTCTGAAAAAACTTTATTTGATTAAAAAAATATAATATAATCCTATGTATGTATTAAATGTACAACTTTGCTTCTATTGTTTTTTTTCCGGAATTCGAGGCCTTGTTCTAAAAACGAGTTATGCATTTATGATTCAAATTATTGTCCACTACTTTCTTCTATCTTTCGGGCAGCGTACGAATCCTGCGTTGAAAAAACTGATCATCTTTTGAAGCTATCCACGGGACGATCCAATTTTTTAACTTCTTCATAAGACCAGGAGTGCTGGTCAAAATTTTTAGTCCCGCCAAATACAGAGCATGGCCTTTGAGTTGTAAATATTCGGTTTGACCATCTCCATGATTTTCTGCACTTGGCGTTATTGTAATGGACCTATTTTTGTCCCCAGTCACAATGCGATGCAGAAATCCCTTCCATCTTTGCCTCTCAAGCAACTGTTCACAAGCAACCAAATGCTGTTCAATGTCTCTCGGTTTCAACGCATATGGCACCCAATTTCCTTGCTTCTGAATCATTCCCATGGATTTAATGTGTTTTGAAATTGCTAGTGTAGTCACTCCCAATGATTGTGCCAATTCTTCTTGACTCTGACACAAGTCTTCATCAAGTAATGCCTCCAATGAAACCACTCACGACACATTCTTTCACGAGTAGCGACCTCACCATAAGTATTTGAGAGCATTCGATGAGGCTCAGCCGCAGATTTCTTAATTTTGAAGTAGAAAATTAAATCCTCCCCCAAATTACGGGAATTTGGCTCGTAAACTGACATTTTCAATCGAGAATAACTTGATGCAGACACAAATTAACTAATGTTTCTATGAGGTGATCTAGGCCAGTGGATGTTTCCACTTCTAGATAATTAAGGTTTATTTTAAGGTTAAGATTAAGATCTATTTATTTCGACCACTACTTGCCGCTAAAGTTATCTACAGAAAAATGGCGGAAGCAAAGTTGTGCACCTAATAAGTTGAAGAAAAATTAATAATATGCATATACAAGTATGTGTTAAAAACATACATTTACTAGTAGGTGTTATCTTTATTTTAAATTAAATTTAAATAATTTCAGGAAAAATCTCCACCAAGGAAGTCTTTAGAAAAAGATCCATCACCAATAAAAAAAGGAGAGGACTCTACCAATAGTGTAAAGCAACCAACTGAGAGGCGGAGATCAAGAATCCTAGACGCTGCAGAGAAACTCAACAATCTTAGTATCCAACCAGCACAACCTACACAACCTGCTCCTCTTCCTCTCGCCACCACTCCTCCTGCCCCCAAACCCAAGAAGGTTCTTATACCAGGTAAAATTGGTTTTATTATTACAATGTATTTTGTTTTTACGCACATTGCTGCATTTCAACAATTATATAGGAGTATCTCCCTTTTTATGCTCTTACGAGAATTGCTCAATTTTACTGGCAGGCCTGATTTACATTTGCCTCTTCACGATTCAAGGTGGGCAGTTATTGTATGCCGGCAGATGATACAATGTTGGTCTATCACAACATATAAGATGAAATTTATAGAGGGGTGTCACTTCACAGAGTATTTATAAAAGATTGTGTCCGGATTATTTTCTTACAATATTATATCATGTCAACCTTGTCGGGAATCTGACCCGGGTTTTTATGCGTGGGAGCTTAGTGCGCGGTAGCTTGATGCACTAACAATGACATCACAAGGTGGACATTTTATCATCTGATGCACGCACATTGATTATTTCAACACTAGACTTACGTTTGTTTGACTCGATCGTGCCATGTCATTAAGGTCGACTATGTATGCATAATAATTTATTGGTCTGTAAAATAAATATTTATATTATAATATGTATTTTTCAGGTGTGAGTGTAGGGAGTTTCAAGGAACAGTTTGAAAGAAGAGCTTCTTTAACTTCTGGAAATGTACCGTCAGTTGGTGAAGCAAAGAAAACAACAAGTAAAGTTATCCCCGGTACCAACATTTTTTAATTGTGCTTTTAAGGGTCTCAGAGTCTTGTAACCATTATAATATTACATCTATTTTGTAGGTAATGCTGCAGTTTCTTCTGTGAAGTCTATGGCAGATAAAAAAATGCACAGTGTAGATTCGGAACATACCGTTTTAGGTAATAACATCGAACCTACCAATGTAAAACTCCAAAATATTGGAATTGAACCACCCCAAGTGAAAAATAAGGTATATAGTTATATTTTATTTTCATTATTTTCTATGCATTGTAAAAAACTTGTTATTTGTTTCATCTTATTTTCTTTCATAAATATCTTATATGGTAAAATTAATAAATGTTTCTTAGTCTTACAGTTGTATTTCTTTAGGTTAGGAAGGTGTCAGTTAAATACACAGCCTAATTAATCTGTTAATATAATTAGTAAAATTGTTTTACAAAGTGTCAGGTTTATATTTATTGTAAATAAAAGTACGATAGCTTTACACATTTTTTCTGTAAATCATAGCTGTGGCCACAGGTTACATGTAAATATTTATATCATTTTCTCACATTAATATTTGGTATCTCTTTATTTCGAATTATTGTTGAAGGTAATGTTTATTTGTTAAATATAAGATGTAGCTAGTAAGGTAATAAATAATGTGTCTGCGGGTGATTTAATGTATTTTTGTTTTCTCAAGGAATTCATTTCGTCAGTTGCTGAGCCCAGAAAGTTCTCTCCACCGGAAGTGAACAACAAAATGCCAAAACCATTGCACAAGAGTGAATCTTTGAAAGAACCTTCGACTAAAAAAGATTCATTACACAATAGTTTGTCTCTAGAAGATGCAAGAAGGTAACAAAAAATATAAAAATATTCAACATTTATCATTGATGTGTTGATTGTTGTTTGTTTTTACAATGGTATCTCATTCCAGGAGCCTGCAGCAGTCGATGGCCCTGTTAAGTCAGGCCAAAAATGACTACCACCAATCCAGGAGTGTGGATGACAATTCTACAGGTGAAAATGAACGGCAAAAACAGCTGAAGGTTGCGAGGGAAATAATATCGAATGCGATAGGAGATGATAACGGAAAGAAAGTTCATCGTATATGCATGGGTGCGTATCTTACTACTCTGGTGATGGGTATATTCTGGTGATGGACTTTGTAATCATTGTTACGTTATTAACATTGGTAAGGAGATTAATAATTGTATTATGGCTGAAAAGAAAAATAATTCAAGGTCAGATGTTAAAGTCTAACCGTAATGCAATTTTACTAATATTTTGTCTTTTTTGCATTGTGATTTTCCAATTCCTCGTTGCATAATTTTGAGATGCAAACACTAGAATTATGCACTGTCATTATCCAGCCTAACCTTATTAAACTCTTACTGTATTGTCCGATCCCCGGGTGCTGTTTCTCTCACCAACCTGTGACCTTGATTTACTGTCTATTCGCCTAGATTATAGAATAAATGCACCTACATGCAATTTTATATATCTAGCTTCGGCAAACCTCGCAACCTTCCGCTTCAGTTTTGAAAATATGTATGTATTTTTTTATTGTGTATGTATTGATTTCAAAATGTTCTGTCAAATGATTACTTCAAAAGTGTCATGCATTTTCACATGAAATTTTAATTTGAATAGTCTCGCACACTTTTGAAGTATCCAGCTTCTTAGATATAAGACTTACTTTTTTCTATGTACTACCATTTCTGTTATAGTATATTTTACGATTATTGTATTGGCAATATTGTTCACGAGGCTTTTCTAGGATGTGCAATAAGCAATAAGGAAACAATATTAACCTTAATAAAATAAGTATTTTTTCAAAATTATCCTCATCTCATTTTTAAAACCCTGGGAAAAAAATAAATTATCGTGCCATCTCAACAGCTCACCAACTAGGTAGGTGAACAGTTTAAAAAAATTGTTGATAAAAACTAACTTAATGTGAATCTAATAAGTACTACTTACTATGCTTTCAGTATTATAAGTTAATGTTTATTGTTAAAGAGTTTTTCCAAACTTATTTCAATGAATGAGCAAAAAAAAATTGACAATCTCTATCTGTCTGCAAAATTCCATCACAACATTAGAGGAGCATAACTATCTGAAGCCTTAATTTGTTTAACACATTGTTCAGTACCCTACCATAGTCATAATATTAATATTTAAGACATGCACTCATTTAAATCGAAATGTATTTTTTCAATGTTTTGGAACTGATAAATCTAACGTAATTGCATTTGTCACTTTAAATTTGAGATGTACTGGTTGTTTCAACAGTGTTAAAACATTCAGCGAACCCCTACAGGACTGCAAATACGTATGTATACGTCATAATGGTTGAATTTTTAATTTAAGTCAAATAAATATGCATAGAGTACCTATGCCGTTTTAACAGAGTTATTAATTGTAGGAGGTAAACCACCTGTACCCTATGGTTTTGGGGGACGTAGTGCCTCGGGCTCCTTGAGCCTGGGCTCCCCCGGCCAGGGATCCCCCCCCACCAGCCCCCCGCACCAACCACGCACCTTCCGTACCGAAGTGCAGCACCGAGTAGATGATGTGAGGAACAAGTTCCTGCCGACATCCAGGTAAATAATATATTCAACTATAAATAACACAAATAAGATAGGAAATAGTTCTAGAAGCTTTTTATTTTACTCTAAATACTTTTTAGATATTACTACTTATAACATGCTCTAGTATGCAGTAAGATACATGCATAATAAAATGATTTTTTACATTGGTTAATAGGACTTGTGTATTTATTGTAAAATATGATTTCTCATTATGTGCTTATGAAATTCGAAACAGAATGACTCATTCAACTTAAATCACAGGGTTTATAGCATCGATATTTTTTTATTTATGTAATGTGATCATCGCCAGTTATTATACCACACTAAAATGTATACTATCCTTTTATTCCAATGTTATTTCAGAGGTGGATCAGTGGAAAGAATAATTCCGATACATATTGCCAACGAAGCGCCTAAATTACAGAATTCCTCAAACACACATACGCAATTACCATACCAAAGAAACAAAACAATGCCATATAGGTAAACAGTAACATTTTTTCTAAATTATCTTCAATTTTTAACCTCAAAATGTATCGTTGATGAGTAAACAATAAAAATCTTCATCTAAAAAATACGTACCATGAAGTGTGGTCTTTATATTCCACAGAATTACGTAGTGTAGATATTCGATGCACCGACTGCTATTTTGAATTTGGATATGTTATGCTTGATTTAACTATAGCACTTCGGTTAATTACTTAAGCTTGAAAAAAAAACTTTCTAATAATAATCTACCTTAATAATAATAATATTTAAATTTTGGAGCCATTTTCTTTTAGTCGTAAAGAACTGTGCTAAAAAATGGGAAACAAGTTGTGGTTGAGTGGGATTGGAACCTCTTGATTTCCTGTCCGTTTAATCTTGATGTTTTAAATACATTTAAAATCAGAAACTTTATTGTTTTTTTACATCGGTTCTACATGTGTGTGGGTTCATAAAGCTACAGCCACCAGTTGTTCATTGTTCATCATCAACGATATTTAAATTGGCTTATAAAAGATTACTTAAAATATAAAGCATATTCCAGGCCATTAAAACGCTTATTCATACATCATATTTTCACTCTAAGAGTGTTGTTTTCCTAAAATAAATACTTTGGCTTCTTTATTCCAGGTTAAGCTCTATTCCTCGAGGAAATGTAATTCAACCAGAAGTTGAGAGGGAGCCTAATCCACCAACTCCGCTTTCAGTAGAAACCACTAAAACTGAGCCAATCAAGAAGAGCCCGAGAGAGTTCATTATACCTATAGCTGTTGAAGGAGTTGGTTATGTTACTCCGCGCCAAGGAAGCCTCGAACCATCCGAAACTCCAACTAAAATGTCGACACCTAATATTAGTTTCTCTTCGCGTTTCCCCAAACCACGAAGATTGAGGTACATTTATTTTTTACATTAAAGCGTGTGACCATGAACAAGTATTCACTTTCCACTTGTGCTGTTAATAATATGACCTGATCCATTTCCTTACCATCTGAATCACGCTTGGAATTGATTCAGTTTATTTTTATTTGTTAAAATCCCTTCACCGACATGTTTGAGCTTCCAACATTTGAAATGTGAATACATTTAAAAAAAAATCTTAATGCTAATTAAAAATGGTTTAGAAGAGGACCGGTTATTATTATGAATTCATTTAATAGAGATGTTATTTGTTTTCATAGCTCACTTGTCAGTGGCGGAGAATCTGAGGATGATGAAGACATCCACATGCATCGATTGAGGTAATTGAGCAATTTATTTTAAAATTAAATACAAAATAATTTTGTTTAAATCATCTGATCGAGATTCATTTGAAAAACAATTTTCAGGAGTTCAAGAAGGGTAAAAGCCGATGCAGAAAAGGATTCAATTAGTTCAGGAGAAGAAGATGATGATGAAGGATTTGAACTCCTCACTGCTGAAAATTTATTTTCCACCCTGCTTGACAGGGTAAGTTCATTTTGCTTTTATTTTCTTCATGGCTGGATTTTCAAATTAAATTAATCAAAATAATATAAACAGATTATATCACATTTTGGTGTAAAAATCAAAAGAAGTTTAGTCAAAAATATAACCAAATAAAAAGTATTTTAAACTTAAACTTGTTAAATCATAAATAAGTGGGTTATGGTCCCCCGTGTTAGGATTGCGGAATCTGGATCAGAGCTATGAATTTTGATTTCTTCACTATCACAACTGAATTTCCCCTTTTCACATGGTTATTTACAGCTAACTAAAAATTGCTGACAAATCAATTTATAATTTATGCTAAAATATTTGTTAGGTTCGAAGCCTCACTAACAGATTGAATGGAGAAGAGGGCACTGGTTTCCCACAGCACCACCAATCTCTCTTCAATTCTCCATTTTTCAACAGGTTTGTCCCTTCATTCTCTGCCTTTTTATTTATTTATACGCATGCATTCATCGCTTCATACTAATGTGTAAATATGTGTCTATATTTAAACACTCCATGAGGAAGTTAATTATTTTTTTAATATTTTTTTATTTGTTATACTAGCAATCTAAACCAATTTAAAAAATAATAATTATGTATCAGCGCTATGATTTTTTAATGTTTTGTAATTTTGAAATTACTCTGTCCGTGGCGTCGCAAGTTCTAGTCGGTGAGTTCTGCCGATTAGTGAGTTGGATTCCCGGAAATCTCTTACAACACTCTATCATTGGCTGATTCGGAAGAACTTGTGACATAGTTAAAAGTAGATCATTTTTAATTTTTATAATTTTTTTCAGACATTTTTGACAAACTTTGCCATTCAATATTAAATGCTCTAATTTGTACTGTGTGTAAGAAAACTCTTTTTATATCAAATTTTCTGTAGCACTGAACTTCCTCATTAAATGGATTTGTAGCCTAAATTTTTTGTTGTACTTTCTTTCTCTGATTAAAGCCTCAAAATAAATTATCTGTAAATTATGTATCCATAACAATAAAATCAAAATTAGGCTTTGAATTGTAATAAAAACGAAAAATCTAATTCAATGTACTGTCTAATAAGGCAAAAAATATGCTACTTAAATTTGATTATTATTTGTAATTTCTAATTATTTTTATGAGATGTTTTATAAATGAATTCTCATTTGCATACAATTAAAGATAACATTGTAATGTCCTCAGCACAGACATATTAAAAAATAAATATTTTACAAAAATTAAAATTATTAGAATGAGAAAAAAATTCATATGAATCATTATCACCTGTCTTTATCTGCCCCTAAAAACTGCTGTTATTTGAAATTAATTTTGTGTATTTATATGCGAGTATATTATAAATATTTTTTAAGAACAAATTTTGACCAATTTTTCTTTAGACCAGTCTATTTTTTGGGTAAAAAAAACTTTTAATACATTTTTTAACTTACCTATCTAATAAATTAAAAAAGTATTTAACAAAAATGAAGTCTGATTATTAATCAAAATGACTGAAACAATAAACCCCTCATGATCATAGTAAATAGTTCATCAACCAGATATGGAACTGGAATCTTTATTTAAAAACATATTTTAAGGCTGTTGTCTGATAAAAAGTAATGAAATCATACGATTTTGCCATTTTAAAATGCCATTATTTCAAAATTCACAATTAAAAATAAAAAGAACTTAAAAAAAACACAATATTTTTTATGGTATGTTTGATAAAAAATATACATAGAGGTTGTAAATGATCGAAATATAATAACTTTTTGACTGGCAGATTATGCCTTTTGAAATTTAGACTCAATTTAGTACATTGGTAGGAACTTAGTAAAAACGAAATATGGAAGTAAAATGTGTTTAATCATTTATTATTATTATAATCTATTTTTTTTTAATCTTGAAGTAGGGCGCACATAAACATATTCTTATGTGTGCTCAATAATTACATTTATAGATAACAGATCGAACTGGAAAGTTATACTCTGAATTTCTTCTAAAAAAACAAACTATAAAAAAAATATTTTCTTGGCGTAATTAAACTTTTGAAAGAGAATATTCAATTTAAATCATTGAGAAAGGCAATTCTCAGATATTACATCACGCACATTATTGACATTGGCCATAAAAATGATGTAAAAATGACATACCGAAATATGCTATTAATATACATTTAGACGATTGGATGTAAACATTTTCATTTAATCAATTTCAATATGTAATATTTTTTTAATATTTAAGAAAAAAAACAATATTTGCATTCCTATGATTTACCCAAATATTTCATTTTGAGGGCCATTTTCAACGAGTCGTAAATAACTCACTATTAGAAAATAGGAATCAAGTTGGGGTAGAGTGGGATTCGAACCAGGGACCTTTGTTCCCTGAGTTCGAGACACTAGCCACGGGACCACAACCCGATTCTTATAGATAATAAATCCCGATATAATAATAAAGCTGCAAAATATTTGGAGTGCAAATTAGTTTGGTCTATTTTTTTGTGGTCAAAAATGCATTTATTTCACAATAATATGAATAATATGAATGAATGAACAGATTAAATTGCTTGTTGAGTCACTCCCAATGACCATAATCACAAAACAAAATTTGCAGAGGGAAATCAAGGCGATTCCGTAGTATGCTTACAAAAAGTGCATGGATGACTGGATTGTTCTTTGGAAAAAAATTATCGCTTCAGAAGGAGCCTATTTTGAGAGAGATTTAATGAATTTGGAAGAATAATTAATTTGTTGTTTTTTTTTTACTCAATCGTATTTATTTATCAGAATGTACATATATTTTCACAAAAAAGGGTATGAACTAATATATATTACTTATCTATTTTATTTTTTTAAAAGATTATTCAAGGCATAATTTGATCCAGATTCAAGATCTTCAAAGAAAAAAATAGCACACAATTTGTGAGGTTATAAATGCTTGTATGTATTTTTTTAAACCAAAATTTAAGTTTTTTTTGTTCAATTTATTTTGTGTAGAATAAATTTCAAAAGGTTTAATTTGCCGGTCAAAAAATAAATATATTCAATTATATAAAACTTTTAAGTATATTTTTTGTCAAACATATCTTAAAAAAATATTGTATTTATCTAATGTTTATTTGCTTTATTTTTTTAATGGCACGATTTAGAAAAAAAAAGCCTTTTAAAATGGTTAAATTGTATGATTTCTTTACTTTTTATCAGACTACAACCTTAAGGTTTAACTTGAAATATGCCGAGACCTCTATTTCCGAGTACATGGCGTTGAACTTTACCTCATTACAACTAGTATTTAAAATCTACCTAATTGTTCATTACATAATTTGTGCGTAAAGACGCATAATGATGAAGGGTTTAATGTACATTTTTTATTCTAAACCTTTTTTTCATTTTCTGTCTTAATATGGTTTGTGTGGCTAATGAATCATTTCTCCTTTAACAGCCCTCATTTGCCCAGAAAGCATAAGAAGAGTAATACTATGTAAGTATGATAACACTTTGGTGTGCGGCTCGGTTTACTAAATACATTTACATATTACTATTAGGTACATATTAAAATGTTGACACGCTTTCTTTCATCTTTTGTATAGCTGTTTTTTCAAGCATGTTCAAAACATAATGCTGGTTGTATTACAGGTCTACAAATCTATATAGGTGAAATATACAGGAGATACATTCAGCAAAATCTCCTTTTTAAACGGTGTCAAAAATGTAACACAATTACAGCAATGTAAATTTATAACTAGAAAATTTAATGCCACTAGAAATCATTTGTTAAATTATTTTTCTTAGATATATGAATGTGTAATAATTTTATTGTGAATTTCCTCTAAAATTTAATCACAAACAAAACATGAATGAAGTTTGTAATGTTATACGGATCGATCCCGAAAATTCAAGTTTTGTTTTATTTGAAAACAGCTATAATTTTTTAATATTAATATCATTTTAGAAAGGGAAAAATGACATTACCTAAGCGAACTTTGGACTCATATAATTGATTTGACCTTTTGGTGAGTTGGTTGAATATAAAAAATAGTGCTGCTTTATAATATTCAATGTTTCACTATAGCATCCAAGTTAAACCCGCCCGCCTATCTATGCCTTTTACAAATTAGTACATAATAAACAAACATTTAACCATAGTAGAAAACGGGGGAGTCGTCAAAGTAAGCGATTATGCTCAGCATACCACTATATTTGACTTTCGATAATGATATTTTATAGTTACCAGGTTTATGGGAAAATAAATCAAGTAATTGTTATTTATTATAAATCACCACCACTCTTTATATCTTCCTACAAAAAAAAATCTATGAAGTGCTCCCAGCCCGTTCTCAGTGAACGATGAAACTAGCCGATTACCTCAGCTTATTACTCCATACAAAAAAGTACACTATGTTTCGCGTCTTTAACCCAACCCAAGTCAGCTTTTTTAGTACTAAAACAAGCTCGCAGATAACAAATATTATTTAAAGATTCTCTATTTGGAAACAAGTATTTCAAACATTATTTCCGAAGGACTATTTTTCATTGATAGGATACCGTTGACATATTGTGTATCACATAGGACATGTGGCGTCCGCAGTGGCCTTTTTCGGCATTATTTATATTAAAAGGAATCGGCCGGTGCTCGGTGTTGACAGTTACTGCTGAATGTCATTGTGGCATTTGTTAATAAACTTTTGCGCAACTGTTGTATTAAAATAGTATAGAATAAAGCTATGTATATCGCGTTGTTAATAATAATTGTTGTTTGAGTTGATTTTCACAAACCCACAGAAAAAATAGCCATTTATAATTATATTCATCATCATCATCATCATCAGCCGTCTCTTGTCCAATGTTGAACATAGGCCTCCCCCTTTAGTCTCCATATTTCCCTATCCTGAGCCAACCTCATCCAACCACTTCCTGCAACTCGTCTTATGTCATCAGACCACCTTGTCTGAGGCCTGCCGACACTTCTACCCGTTCTGGGTCGCCATTCCAGGACTTTTTTGGTCCATCTAGAGTCTGTGATTCTGGCTATATGACCAGCCCAGCTCCATTTCTGGTTGGCAGCCCTATGGACCACATCGGTGATCTTTGTTCTCGCTCTAATCCATGTATTGGTTTTTCTGTCTCTCAACGAAATACCCAGCATTCTCCTTTCCATGGCTCTCTGTGTCACTGATAATTTGTGTAAATTTTTTTTTGTGAACACAAAAGTTTCACAGCCATATGTCAGTACAGGGAGAACACAAGCATCAAAAAGTTTCTTCTTTAAGTAAATTAAATACTTCGGAGATTTTAGGATATATGAGAGCTTACCAAAGGCGGCCCATGCTAAACCTCGCCTTCTTTCTATTTCTACCTCTTGATTATCTTTGCCGAGCTTTATTTCATGTCCTAAGTATACATAACTATCAATATTTTCAATTATTTCTCCATTTACTAAGATGTTACATGATTGGTTTGCATCACTCATTACTTTAGTTTTTGAGGCATTCATTTTCAAGCCTATTTTCAGGGATGCTGTATTAACTTCGTTTATCATGTTTTCGAGTTCTTTCTCATCTTTAGCAAATAGGACTATATCATCTGCGAATCTGAGATAATTATATTACTTACATATTATGTACTTATATGCAGGTACAAATTAATAAACATTTTTTTAATATTGCCTATAAAATAAATCACGGCTCGCCACTTGAAGAAATATCCACTGACCTCGTAGAATAATTAGGCGGAAAGAATGACATTTTGAACGACAGAAAGCGAGGATTTAAAAATTATAGATCTTAAAAAAATTCTAGTGGTTTCAAAACAACACTATTTCAAACAATGCATTGGTTTGTATAATTTTTTTTTGAAAACACAAAGTTTCATTGGAGAACGTTACTAATATGTTTTTGACAAATTTGATCATAATGACTTGAATTTGGTGCCAAATCAGTCCTGATAATATCGGCGTTTATTTTAATTGAGTGCTGGTCTATTACTCTTTCAGTAATACAAATAATAAAATAATAATGGTACATAATATAAATTGTAAGTATGGTTGCTAGCTATCTCATTAAGTATAATCTGTTTTGAGATGGCTAGCAATATTACTATGCTATTTCTAGTATTTTACTAAGTATTTTTGTCAATAAAATTTCAATGGCTATAGAAAAAAAAATATTCCGTCACAAATTCATCTCGTTCCAATTTAAATATATTGTATGGAATCTGTGAAATAAAAGGTTGTGAAATAATGAATTGTGATAATTTTTGCAGGAGAGAAGGTCCTTCTTGGCGCCGTAGTACTTCTCGCGATATTGCATCAGATTTTGATTCGATGTTCCCAAGTCACACAACCTTCCCCAGGGGTATGTCATTTCAGCGATACAATTAATTATCAGCATTTTTCTATAATGCCAAAATTAAATCTGCACGTTACTGTTTAATGCTACACTAAAATGCCTCTTTATTTTCAGAAAGAAAAACAATATTTTGAATAATATTTACATGCATTTAAAAATTACGTGTGAGCTGTTTTTATCCTAACATGAATTGATTTGTATGCTAAATGTATAAATTAATAACATTGTCTTTGTACCTGTGTAATTTTTTACATCTATTCTTTTTTAGCAAAAAATTTTAATAAATCAAATAATTTTTTTTTTTATTGTAAAATAATGATAATTAGAATCGTGAATGCAGTAAAAAAAGATTTTTCTAATATAATATAAGTTTTTCATATAATGGCAAAATTAATTATTATTATGTTGCATAATATAAAATATTATGTAATATAAATTTTATATAATAGAAATAAATTACACGCTGGAAGGGAAAATAAGTGTTTTGAAAATAATACTAAGTAAGATTTGCGTAGGTTATTTTAAAATCAGTATTTAAGTACACAAAATCAGTTAATTGCATTTATTGCAAAAAAGTAGGAACAATTAAAATTTATAAGCCTAATACCTAATCCGTTTTTTTTCTAATGGGACTTCAGCCCTTTGTTCCTTCTCAGCATTGATGAAGGGTATAAAATAAAGACAATCTCGTAATGGACAAAACGTTGGATTAGGAATGTTTTAAACTTGACTTGGTGCATTTATGGAAAGAATTTTTGTAAAAAAAAACTATGCACATTTTGTACATCATGGCAGCAGCTACCATGTTGCAGAATATAAATGTTGTATTGTATTTAAAACTAAAATTATTTTGATTTGTGTTTTTCTTTTTTTAACAGTAATTTATTTTGTTTGAATTATTTCTTAATATTGGTACTGTTCCGATAAATTTATTCTTTTGGAGAAATAGACCTTTGCCTGCTGATGTTTTGATACTTTATTTTTAGTGTCTCTAGTTCTTCATAAATCTAGAAGTAAAACTTCATTTATTTTCTTTCACGTAAATATTCACTTTACATCACAACAGCCAAAGTCCACTTAAAATAATGATTTATTTCAATATGTTTTAAGTTCACGGATGACTGTTACTGTATTCATATACATTTTTTGAGTTCATTCTTTTAGATTAATCAACTAGGTGTTATTATATTGAAGCTGCTTTAATTGACTCAGTAGTAATAAACATATCATTTGAATTCTGATTTATATTTCATTTTCATTAAATGATACGGAATTTCTTGTCCAGATATATGTATTCAAAATTGAAATAATAATACTCTTTTGATTTATTTCAGAATAATACATATAGGTACCCATGTCTTATTGCACAAAATAAAGATCTTCAACATAAAACAAAAACTGTTAGTTTTTTGGATGGACTATTATTGCGATAGTTACTATTTCCACTGGGTGTTTCCTAACAATGTTTTGTTGTAAATAATAAGCCAACAGTTAAAGTGTTTTGTATTGAAATGTCTTTATGTGAGTGTAGAGAGACGATACACATTGGATAATAACTATGTGTATGTGTAATGTGGTTGCAGTTGGGTTGCGCGTTACTCTGCATGCACCGAACACTCCACCAAATGGCGGCGGCCCGACTAACCTCACATCCCCGTCCAATGCCACAAAACAATAGGTACTTGTATTCATTCTCTCTCTTGCCTACATTCTGTGTTCCGTTATGTTCACTCTCTCCGTCGCTGTGTTCACAACCTCCGCTGTGTTCACCACCTTCGCTGTGTCCACAACTCCCGCTGTGTTCACAACCTTTACGTCCGTAATGTTCACGCAGAATGATCAAGTGCTTTAACGCTTTCAACAACTTTTATATAACAAATATCTCTGTTATATCCCGATTGGTTGGGGTATAAAATGGTATAATAGTCATAAAATTGGGGAGAAGTCATTTTTTATACACAAATCTTTCACATATCATATCGAGCAGTCACACAATACATTGCTATGAATCATATTCACCTTTAACAGAGGCTGCGCTATGCGAATGGTAGTTTTTTAAATGTTGTATTCCAATTGTGATTAACAAAGCTTGCTATTTTGTTTGTTTTTTTTTGTTAATGTATAACTCTGTTGATTTTAATTATGTCCTCAACATTTTTTTTTGTTTTCCAATTTGCATTCATTTTTATTATAGTGTTAAGAATGTCCCTTATCATTCGTGGATATCTTGAAACTGTATCCTTTCCTCCGGTACAAACTAATAATTTTTGTAATGTCCAACTTATACATCACTGTAAATATCATTTGGCCGGCTGCATGATACGTGTGTTCAAATTTTTTACAGGCTCTAAGAGGCGATCTCGGAAGAAGACAACGGCTGACGCGGAACCCCCGCCCGAAACTTCCGCAGCTAACAAACCCATCGACAACTTATCGCCTAACCTCACTAGCCCTGCAGACACCTTGGATTTGTCCGACTTGGACCTCAGCAAAATGGAACTGTCGGAAGTGGAAGCGCGCACTCTATCCGGTCTCACCCCCGCTTTATCACGGCGCCTGCAACGACAGCTCTTAGCGCATCTCCCTCCCGCAGCCGCCCGCTGCTTACGCCGCACCCTGTCCGCACACCTGCCCGCACCCCCTGACCTCCCCGACCCCACCTCTCCGCCACCTCCCTACGGGCGTAGCTTCTCTGCTACCGACACACCAGACTCTTTAGTGCAATCTGAAATACCGGCCACTAGATCGGAACAAGACTGCCCGCTTACCCGGGATGTCTCGCAGAACAGGTCTCGAGAAGATAGTCGAGATACTGTCCATCAATATTCCCGAGATCTTAATCTCCCGAGCCATTGCGAAAAGCCACCCGTAGAAACTATATCAACAAAGTTGGAAGATTCGGTAACAGTGTCACCACAATCTATCCCTGTTTCTGAGCAATCTGTTTTAAGTAAGTACTTCTCAATGGATAGAAATGCTGATGAATATCCGATTACCGGTAGTAATGGTTATGAAAGCAATGGGTTTGGCCCGAGTCATATGCCAAATTACTCCGGATACTATTCTCTAGGACGCCGCGCCTTGCGAACACCTCCAGCAGATACATCTCGAAAGAGAGTTTCTCGATTTTTAAGACCTGACTTTTTTGACACTCCTCGGGAGGAAAGCCTTTATGTGCGTGATAAGAAAGAGAAAGAGCTCGAGACCCAAAAGGTTCTCGAAGAAATAAGACGAAAGAAAAATAGAGTTGTGGACACTTCTATATCGAGTCCTTGTAGCCCTTCCTCATTGACTGACATATCAAGCATATTCGAAAACTCAAGCGCAAGATACGGACATAGAAACAGTTTATCGCCAATCAGTTTACCTATAACACGAGATAAAAGCCGATCCGTGACGCCATTTTATCCAATTTTAGATAACATAAGTGAACACCATTCCGATAAAGTAACAACCCCGACAGGAAATGTAACTCATATTCATAAAGAATTAAGCACTGCTTCTCATATTGATAATACGAATGAAAATAATTTAAGTACATCTAAATCTTCTAGTCAAAATAATTCCAAAATTGATGATGGATTACTCGGTAAGAGTGCCAACAATGATTCCCGACTAGTGCGACCCAAGAGTTATCCTACTAAGGCTTGCCGAGAGAATGGAATAGTGACAAATGCGAAGAGTGCGGAACAACACGATGATCCGGCTCTTAGTATTCCAACAAGTAGCAAACTATTGAGGCCTAAAAGTTACCCCAATTCATCTCAGTCCCCTGATAAAGTTTACAGTATGGACCCGAGGAAATCAAATGGTATTACTTCTGAAACTACAAATCATGCTAAGAATATCGGCAACTCAAATGCCAGTACACATAATAATACTGATGTATTGGAAAATGATCAAAACGTATCCGTCAGTTTTAATGTTTGTTTGCCTAGCAAAAACTTGGATAAGGTAAACTCATTGAGAAAAATTGTAATATCTAAGGAATTATTGAATAACAACGTTGTAGACACAGATATTAAAAATGATCCAACTGTTGTGTTGTCATTAAAAAATCTTACTCTGAACTGTATTGAAAATACTAAAATTAGTAATGACAGTTTCATAAATAATGAGGAAAATGTTAAAAGTTGTAACAGCGATTCAAAAGTTATATTCGGTCTTAATTTAAACAACAAAGAACAAAAAAGTAAAATAATTGAATCCACCTCCCATCCTGAACATAACATTTTAGAAAAACAAACTGCAAACAATATCGAATCGAAAGAGACAGCCAATATGTCAACCAGTAATAATGCAACCAATAATCAAAATGAAACAAATAGTACAATGGACGAGAAGAAGAAGAGACCGACTATAAAGAAAAAAGTCATTTTGAAGAAGAAAGTCGCCAAAAAAAGTGAAACTGTCGCAGAAATAGAATCGAAAAAAGAAGGTAAAGAATTGATCACAACTCCTAAAAGTGATGAACAAAAAACAGTAGTCACAAAGAAAAAATCAGTTCTTCATTCAATCGGAGAGAAATTTGAAAAGTTTAGAAATGACAGTTTTAATAGAAGCTGTTCTCAAGAAAAAGATTCAAAGACAGAATCAAAAGGGAAGAGTCTATTGCCAGCTGTAAAAGATGAAGCGAAACCTTCACGAATCGAGAACGTCATGAGAGCGCTACGGGAGCGTTCTGTTCCTAGTGGAAATTCTAGTGAGCTAATCACAGAGTCGGGATTAATCAAGCGTGCTGTTACTGTAACCAATCTACCCACTCTAGATACCAAACCTTCTCACAGCAAGAAAAGTGTTAACAGAGTTCTAGGACTATTTAAAAAAATTGAATCAAAAGAAAAAATCAACAAGATCAGTGTTGATGGGGCAAGTAACCCTGAGAGTACAGTTGGGGATGAAAATGTCCAGAAAAGCTCCCCATTTCAAACAAATGAAACTAATAAACCAAAAAGACCCACGTCTCTACTTCTTAATGGAATTGGTAAACGAGTGCAAGCATGTTATAATGGAGCTTCTAGTGATAGTATTTTGATCACGGATACAAAACATAATAATTGCAATAATGATGATTTGAATTCTGTATCTGAGGAAAAATCGGAAGATTTAAAATCGCAGAAAAAAACTTTAAGAATTGATTTCTCTCGCCTGCCCAGGCTAAATCAAAATATATTTACTAAACGTAATTCCTTGGAATTATCAAACAGTAGAGAAGAGAGTGAGTGTAAAGAAGTTGATAATATACAGTGGGGGAGTGAAGTCTCTAATAATAATGATAGTACAAATCATTCTGCTGATTGTGATGAAAACAAGACTAATGAAAACATTGAAAATATTTCATCTTTTAATAATAATTTGATTTCTCCTAATTGGTCTCCAGATTGCGATCTTACTAAATTTATGGTCGATTCCGAACCTGATTGCAATCAAAATCCCAATCCACATCCACAACGCAGTCACGAAGCTACTTCACCTGACTCTGAAAATATGATTGATCGCATACGCCGCAAAAGTTTTTATTCTCGATTCAATGAAAAGAAGAATCGTAGGAAAAGTCAACTTGTAGGTCCAGGCGCCAAGGAATATAATCCCTCTGAAAGAATACATTCTCTGCCAGATGGTGATAATATGTATATAAACAAGTACGATTATTCGCCCACTAGCATCGGCAAGTACGACTACTCTCCGACGAACAGGTATGATTATTCTCCTACTGACAGTAACAAGTACGAGCGACCGCAGACTCTCGAGTTTGGGAAATCATCTCAATATGCAGACAGCGGAGGAGTCAGAAGTCCGACAAAGAGCAGAATAGGCCATACTTTAGGGGGAGACCAATTACCGATCGGCGGTCATAAATCATTGGATAGAAGTGAGCGCAAGCATTTACTAGATCCAAATCACCAGAATTACTGGGAAAATAATCCACATTATTCAATGCCTAGATATTCCAGGACCGTGTCATTGTTTGATAATAATTACGATGCCAATCAGCCGATGGCGGATTATAAAAACTCAGGTTCAAGATACGGAAGAAGTTTTTCATTTCTTTCTCCGACTTCTACTTACGGCACTCTCAGTCCTCGAAGTCATTCCCGAAACTCTGCAATATTACTCAGAGACAGTGGAGATACAGAACCGAACCCAGAAAGTGTTCTTACTAAAATTAGAAATAGAAAAAAACTGGCAGCCATGAGCCCCTCGAGGGATGATGAGGATACACATTTGGACACAAAAATCAGGTACGTCCGACATAACGCTTGTATATAGTCTATACTGTCACTATATAGTTTTACCATTCACTTGAAAAAATGAATTGTGAAATGATTCCTACATTATCAATCCTTCAAATAATGTTAAATAATAATGATACCCGAGTAATTAATCATTGAAATATAAACAGTTTAATAAATAGTAGTATAAATAGCGCTTTCTACATCGATGCATGTGAATATTGCATGTTGTTTTTACGTCATTAACGCTTACATTAGCACTAATCCGATCATTGACCATTTCATTTCCAGATCCAACCACACATCTACATCTATCAATGAACATGATCAATCTCCAGACCGAGCCGATATAAACAACATTGGCTAAATTACGTTTCCATCGAAATCTGATTTTTGCTTCATTACAATTTACTGTTTCCATTATTTTAGTCTTGATGGCTTGTCGGGTTTAATGCATCATCAGTGATTTTAAAAAAATGTTATGAAAACTTTTTTTCTTTAAGATACACAAAATTTCACGCTACATATTAAAAAAAATACTTTGAAGTATCAAACAATGTATTAGTAATTATACATACATCAGATATGATGTAATACCTTACTATTAATCATACATAGCTTGTTTTGGGGTTAAACTAAAAACTCATCCTTAGGAGGATTAGAATCTATATAAAATCTTTACATATACAAATTAATCACAGTTTTTTCTTTTTGAAATATTTCAGCTTAAGTAGAAGAATCTCATGTAGAATTTTAAAAGAATGTGCAATAGATATCAAATTATGCATTTTGTTCATTTTTTTACATTTACAAATTTTCACACAACCCTGAAACAAGATGTATTCACAATTAAGTATTTATGCAAATAGAGCAATATATGTATATAAAACATCTACTTTTGTATAAATATATACAAAAATAAAAAGGTGTGTAAGGTAATAATTCATATTGGTTTTACATACCATAAGTGTTAATCAATTTTGCCTACATGTTATGCTGGTGAGATAAGTTTGTGACTGATAGAAGAAAGCTAATATATTTATAGCATTTACATGTTAATGTTTGCCCAGAAATAATATAGTTAAGCTTTGTTTGGAAATTAAATTTATTACTTTTTAAAGCCAAATAGCTGCCAACAATAATATAAATTCTTAGTATTTCCTAAATAGAAATACATTGGATGGGCGGATGAAAAAATAATGGTATTCAATAACAAAGGTGTGGTGTATTTAAAATTATAAGAAAACGTTATACACACATGCATATGTTAGCATTTGTAGTGAGCATCTTCAGTGTAAGCTACTTAAAATAGTTTTTATTTATTATTATCATTCAATCATTTTCATTCAAAATTTTTAATATTGTTTCTCATATTTGTAAGGTAAACATAAAATAACTCTCGCAATAGTTACCCCTAGGTGACATTATTATATCTATAAAATGACACATAATAATGTACCTTGGTTACTAATTAATTAGGCAAAGGTGTAAATGTTAGAGCTTGTGATATATTTTTAAGTCTCAAAGAAGACAAATGCAATCATAAATATACTATTAATTATGTTGCATAACATTATTTGGTGCTTAATGTAAAAAATTATATTGATTCATATTTATAACAAAACTATTTATAAACACATGAATTATATACGTATCTGTTTCTTTTCAATTGAATAAAGGATATTTATTATGTTAAATGTGTAAATTCTTTTATTGGCCTTAATGTTTTATATATTATGTTTATGGGAGTGATTTTACATAAGATATGTTTTAAAGTAAAATAATTTTTAAAATGCCTATTGTTTTCTTATTCTAGTCTGTGCCGAAAACTATTTTAGGAGAATAAGATCTAATATATGTTAAGTCTGAATAAGTTATACTTTGCTGTAAATAAACCTGTAATTACTAGTAATAATGATCTAATTAACGCACTCACTTGGAGTTTGTGAGATCGTCTACATTGAAACTGTTACTTTTGTATGTTGAAATGTTTTATTTTACATATAAATTTATTAAATATTACCTTAATATTAATATGTACATGTCATCAATCATAGAAATTATAACATCTATTATGTAATATAGCCTTTTCTTATTCTTTAGTGTTTTTGAACATTTTAAGTTCAGCCCAAACAGTATACTTTCACGCTTATTCAATCCGTGTTGAATAATAATAAATAATCAGAATAAGTTGAAATTGTTATAAAAAGAGTCGAATCACACAGATAGATATGCATATTATTATAAGAAATCAAACAAATTCACTGTCACCTTTATATTAATTTTAATAATAACTACTTTCTAAGTAAAATTCTCATTAATTTGATTAAATTTACATAGATAATTTGTGTACTTAAAATCCGGGTTGCGTAGGTTTAGTGGAATCTACTACTGTAGAAATTAATCTTCAGAACTTTCACCAGTTTTGAAATATTGGTTTCTATTTTGTTAAACCGGGTTCAGTCTCAGATTTATAAAATGTTTTTACATCCACTATTGTTGGTATTCAGTTAACCAATGAACAAAGTTGTTAACTCGGATGCCAATTCAAATGTGAATATTTATTGTAATTATGCTTCACATAAAAATTGATCAACATAACCATAGATTAAAATCCAATAAAACTACTAGCAAAGTAATATTATTGCTTAATAATGTTTCAGTTATAATTTTTGCACTAACAATAGATAAAAAAAAAGTTATAATAACATAATTACTATTTTAAAATAATACTAATTTTGCTTAGTGAAATTGTACTGGACTCAATTCTATTAAAGGTAAATTATCAATATTATTATTGATTTCCAGTATTTACAAATATATGTTTCTCTAAAATGCCATATAATTTTTATAAATGAGGTATATACCTTCACACCATATTAAAAATAGTTATTTTTATGGCAGGAAATATTTACAATCAGAATGCATAAAATGGGTCGATCGTTCACCAGCAGTAGCAAATTGCGGTTGGTGATCTTATTAAAAACTTGTTTTTTTATTTTGTTTTATTGTATTGATTTTTTTTATAATTCATTATTATAGATTGTGATAATTTTCTTGAGGAAAATATATATTTTACAAATTGAATGTCTATTTTTATTTAAACCGTAACTATCTTTAAGATCTGCATCAGTTGTTGAAAATTACATCCCATTTTGGTTCTTGATCCACAATGTTTTAATAAATAAATTTATTCAATATTAAGAGACTTTATCTTTTTCAAAGAATAAGGCAGCAGGGATGTGTAAATTTAAACACAATTTTCTATTTTTATAATAAACTTTATTGAAACATTCTTGGAAGATATTCCAATACATCATATGTTTTAAACCATATCGGCAAAGAACTTCTTATCTTTTTCAGTCAAGGTTTCCAAAATATCATCTAGTTGAGTATTAGGAAATCTATCCACCCACGATTGTATTAGTCCCTGTAGGTTGGGCTCATACACTTGAAGATCCACGCGGCCATCTGAAATTATTTTGTTACATATATAATGAATATATTTTATGACATTGGCTCATGTGATGTTATGGCTAAGAAAACCTTCACAAAAAATGTTAATTACAAAATTTAAAACATCGAAAAATTAGAAATAAACTTGATCTGAAAACTTCTTCACTTTCATTTATAAGTACATATAATTATTGTTCCCCACATACATTATCGCTCTAGTATTCTGTATCTAAGTCATTATGGAAATTTAAAAAGATTTGGGATAATTAAAAATAATCCAATGCGTATAATTTTAAAGTGCAGTAGACGAACAAAATTTAAGGCACTGACAAAACTTCCGGATATTATATCAGTTGGCCAGAGAATCAAATTTAATTTTGCCAAAGAAATTAATACAATTAGGGTCAGGTAGGGTATAAATGAGACAGTGAAAAAAGTCAGGTAAACAAAATACATATAGAAAGAAATATGGAGCTTATCTGATACGACGGACGGTGGTGCGTAATTGCTAATACATAATCATGTACTTCAAAACAAAAAATTACTAGTTATATTTACATATTATATAGTAATTACTACCATTATGAAAATGTTCATTTTATTACCATAAATGCCTTTAAAAAAATATGTAAAATTATACCCAATTATCCTCACAAAATCTTTCAAACTCGGCAAACAAACTTTTGTTACATTGCAAACATCTAACGCAGCATGTCGCTACTTGCAGTGTCGATCTACGCTAGCAGACTTTCTATCTACCCACACAAACATAAATCAGTGTTGCCTTAAGCTTTGACTGGAAAGATCGTGTTTTTTGTGTGCGGGTAAAAACAAGACTACAAGGACCAATCTTAACTCCTAAATACCACAAAAGTACATTGAAAAACATAAACGATTTTCTGAAAATGACCTTTGTACATTTATGCCGCTCGTCAGAACTGGAGAAATGTCACCTCCTCTTTACGCTGCTTTGAGCTGAACAATTTAAAATTGATAAATCACTCTTAACTAGGCAATTTTTTGGTAAACCTCTGTCCTAAACAAGGGAGAAAAACTACATTAAACGGCGAACAAGAAGCAGACCTTTCATAAAAAAATAAGATTATGGCTAATCGGGGATTTGCATTGACAGCAGAAGAAATGAAATGTATTAACAGATAAAGGTAGCACAATACATGTAAACTTCCCTGTCAAAAATCAAGTATTGTAATGAAATGAAATACAACAGAGTGGGAAATACACATTTTAACAGATAAAGTTAGCACAATACTTGATTCTTGACAGGGAAGTTTACATGTATTGTGCTAACTTTATCTGTTAAAATGTGTATTTCCCACTCTGTTGTATTTCGCCATGTGTTCTTTTCCTACCTTTAAATAATAAAAGCTTAATCCCAATTTCGGTCCAAAAACTCCCAAAAATGAACTGTTTAGCAAACTAGCTGTAAATATGTATGTTTCTGTCCCCTGTTAAAATACTTATTTGATCTTATCTCCAAAATATGTTAAGAATAGTATAAAAACTGTAAATGTTGTAAACAATTCACCAGTCTTGAAGATGCCTACTTAGGCGAAAGCGCTCGTTGGTCAAAATAATAAAAAGTAAAACTAAACCAAGAAGTTTCATAGATAAGTTAATTTATAATTTTATCATAATCAGTAAAATCTTATTATTAAAGTAGACAGTCCCCCCCTATACACCGTCGAGGACAACCCCCACTCTTTTACATTTACCTTCGCTCCTTTCTTTTTTCCATGTTACAAGGTTTGAGTTTAGCTTTAAAATATAAATAGGTAGGCATCACAAAAATATTATCTACGATACGGCATTGGGAAAAACCCAAAAGCTCTCCCAGATCCAGATTCTACTTTTCATAATAATAACTTTGCCAAATTTAATGATATTGTCTTGTATCTGTAAAAACTGTGTTGTTTTCACATTTCGTTTCTCTTGGAATTTATGTTGTTGAATTTTTAGTAGTAAAACTGTTATTATTGCCATCATAACCTTTACAACTTGGAAAAAAGATTTGATTTTTATTTGTGCCACCCCTGTCAGTGGACGACGGCCGATGCCGGCCGAGTAAAACCGAAATACCTCTTCGGGTCTCCTCTGATTGGATGAACGTTTTTACCCCGTCCCCCTACCTTCCGCGTCCTAAGAAATCTTGAGCCAAATTTTTTAACTATGTTGTTCAGAATGTCATATCTAAATATAATATATCACTGACCTAGGGCAGTTTTTCAAAATAGTAGACAGCTTACATACGGTGGGATCGTAATTTGCTCATGTTTAGATAAATAAATAAATTTTCAGTGAGTTTACAATACAGATTTTACATCAACTAAATATGTAGTTATTTTTATTTATAACGGATAGAACTCACCATAAACCATAGTAATGTGGAATGTACCTATACTGGCATTGGACAAATATGAATGGCTCGGAAAGTGACATTCATAAAACTGATAATATAAAGAAAATACATACTTTCCAATTTGGTATTGGGTTGAACGAGAATCTTCCGTGGTTGTTTATGCGCCAGTACGATATCTCTCCACCTTCCCCAAGGTTCCCTCAACTCGCTGTAATGAGCGAACAGTTTTCTCGCTCCATCTGTGTTTGCAGTGGATTTCAGAACTTGCAACTTTAACAGGAAATCACCTAAAAAAACTTGCTTTTTTAAAAAATAGCCCTAAATCAACACCAGGGTGCCAACATTTTTGAGCAAAATAATACATAGTTGAAAATTTAACAACATTTTTTAACAAAAAATATGCACGAAATGTTAATTTAGTTTTTGAAAACAATTGATAGCAAAATGTCTTCAAATACCTAGTGAACAGATGCATAGTGCATAGTGCCTACTACTACTACTACCATCACGCCATTTCACCGTGGGGGCCTACCCCAGAGAGAATGGACCACCACACACGTCTATCTTGGCATACATTCCTAGCTTCTTCCACATTCATACATCTTGTCATACATTTTTTTTGCACCACAACAGGCCAGGAGGCCCAATTACAGTGGTAAATTACATCACGGAACACCCAGGCTTGAGAAAAATTACATTTTAATTTTTGTGTTCTCACCGGGAATCGAACCCGGAACCTTCCGTGCGTGAGTCAAGCGTCTTGACCACTACACCACGGAGGCCGCCATGCATACATGCCCTTCGGTTCTGTCTGCTTTTGACATGACCAGACTTAAGATTTTGGTTTATCTGATCATGCCACGTCTTCCTAGGTCGTCCTCGTCTCACGTTACATGCATGGTGCCACTTCTTAAATTTTCAGCTTTAGCCCAAAGCATTATTTTATTTTTTGGCAGGAAAATTATTTGTGTAAGTTAGAACTTTGTTGACTTGAAAAATTATCATAATAGTTTGACAATCAAAAACTTATCTTACCAACAACTTTTTTTCCAATTGTTTCAATTTTAGTTCGATCCAGAGTCATTAACATATTCTTTCCAGGTTCAGTTTCTGTAATTTTAAGGATCCCTTCGCCATCAAGTTCTAATAGGCGCATCAAAACAAATCTAGCTTGAGCGTGAGCCTATTGCATATAAAAAAACACCAGAGTTAAAAATGTGTTAAGAAATCTGTTTTCAAAATTCTAATTCAATTAAAAACCTTACCTGTAACCAAGCCTCGGTAGCTGGTTGATACATCTCTGTAGCTTTGGCAACTCCGTTCCATAGCAAACTCAACCAATTTGTGTAAATGATATCGTCCGCTACTTTCCCTTCGTATCCAAACACCCTGGAAAGAAAATTTCATTGAAAATAAAATAGCATGGGACAGAATTTTAAATGTAATTTTTTTAATTTTAAGACATAATTTCGGTTTGGATTTTTAAAAATATGTTTACAACTTTTAGACGCAGCAACTCAAAATAATATTGCATGAAAATCTAGTTTTTTTTCCCTTTGAATGTGAAATAAGATCCAAGTAAGTCATTTGAATGTAAAATAAGATATTATAAAAATAAAATATTGAAAAACATATGTGACAATGTACGGAGGAAGAGGTTTTATGGATAGATACCGAATTTTTTTTGTTTGGAATTGTTTTAAATAATGCAAAACTTAATAAATATAGGTTTTACTTACTTGAGCACATTTCTATCTAAACACAAATATAGTCCGACTGCCTCAGCTCTGCATTCTTCGAAGGTTGAACCGATATTTGTAAACTGGGAATCATAAGTTTCTCCATCCTTATACCAAGACTCAATAGGACCACCTTGGAATTATAAAAAAATCAATAAATTCAATACCTATTTATTTTTAACAAATAAAAAAAAAACTATTTCACATAAAAAAAAATTGTTGAATATATAAACATTTGTTGAAGAAATAACACGGGTAAGAGTATTTCATTGTAAAATGAGTTAGTAATCTAATATATTATTCTGAAAATGACCAAAGTTAAAACTTTTAATATCCATTAAAACCATATTGTAAGGTACAAATTAAGTCCGTGCAAGTGTGATGGTTTTGATACTATGACAATGAAATATCAATTTGTATCATAAATTTTTTTCAGGACAATGTTTTATTGTTTCTCACGTAAAATCATCGGTTTTATACTTTGGCCATTTTTAAACTTATTTATGATACCAAAAAACCAAAACATACCTGTAAGAGGATTTTTAACATTCTCTTTATCAAAGTTAAATGTACCGTCTGCATTTTGATAAAACAATTTTCCACTTCCATGACCCAAAAGTTCATGTAACCCTACTTGAACCTAGAAACATATAAATAGAAATTTGTTTCCAAAATGATTTTTCAACTTATGATTCATAAAGTCAAAACAATATTAAATTACCTCAAAAGATGGAACTCTATACTTGTTCAAAAGATCGGAATCCGATTCTGTTAGAAAAGGTGTTACAGTGTCTTTATAGTGAGCTGGTATCACATTCCCAAGGGAAACATTCTTGAAACCCTCACTTTGACGGATTTCATCATCTAAGGAAAATCAAATCGTACATAATTAACCATAATTATTGATAGATAAATGTTTTCAAAATAATTACTGTAAAAACGATATTATAAAGTGTTTTTTGTCCAATTACAGATGTGAATTACAGCACAGATCACCCGGGCTTGAGAAAAATCTCACCGAGAATCAAATCCGAAACCCTGAACGTGTGAGACTAGTGCCTTAGCTATTACACCACAGCCAAAAACCATAATTAAGAAATCGTCATATTCGGAAGAAGCTAACTACCCCTAATCTGAACATGTAATTTTAATTCACATTCAGTTTATTAGTAAATTCAGTTGACTAAAATGTAAAAATCAATTTTAATAATAAAAAAAAACTCTTAGGAATATCTACGTCCATTGTTTATTCTGCAGATAATTTTTTTTTGTTCACATAATACCAATTGCCACTAGTAGCACTTCCATAGAAGCCCATAAGCCGGGCATGCCAACAAATTTAGTGGAGGAAAAAATATCAACACTGAAAAGGAAAAAGTAACCAAGCGACATGTAACAACTTTACAGAAGAGCCAATTAAAGATTATAAAAAATAAAGAACCTCGTATTTTCATTTAAATTATGAATGTAGGAACAATGCCAAAATAATATTTATGCATGAGATTTTTTCTGGAAAAAAAAGAAAATAAACTTTAATTGGCTCTTCTGTAATGTTGCTACATGTTGCTTGGTAACATTTTTTTTTGTTTTTGTTTGGGGAACTTTCTCTGGAAAATTTTCCCAGCTATTAATGTTTGCTTCACCTGATTGGCACTTTGCTTTCTTTTCATTTATCGAAATGCCTTTGCCCTTTTCGGGATTTCTTCGTTCTTGGAATAATATTTCGAGTGTCTGATAAAACCCCCTCAGAAGACTTCTCAAATTTCTACATTGGCACCTTGGGAATTTCTCAAAAACCAATGTCAATATACACAAATATATAATTATTGAGACAAATCTAGATGATCCATATCCAGGCTTTTAAAAATTGGCTTAATTTCTGATGTTAAGAAAGATATGGTTCGTGGTTACATTGACACTTTTCCCTGCATATCTTCTCACTATTGTTGGGCAAAGACGTCGAGGGAATACTTGTATAGCAAGGTCTGCATTTAAACAAACATTTTAGTTTTTGATAATAATACATTTTTTAAACAATCATTTATCGAAAGAAAAAATGTAATAAAATAACAACGTAAAATAATAATCTTATTTTCATCATAAATATGGAAGGAATAATAGAATTGATTAAAAAATAATAAAATGTTACTGGGTGACCGTGATGTGTATTTTTGAAATTACTTCGCGTGTGGCGTCTCAAGTTCTCTTCCCTTCTCGATGAGTTCTGCTGATTTGTCAGTTGACTACTGTAAACCGGAAACCTATCAAAACTCTCTTATCATTCGTTGATTCGGAAGAACTAGTGACGTCATGCAAAGTTTTTATTAAAATCATTATTATTATTTTTTAAACTTCACCGTACAATTTGATACTCTAATTTTTACTACGCGTAAGAATAAATTTTTTATATGTAATAGTTTTTTTTAGTATTTGTAACTTGTGTATACCTATTGTAAAATGCAAAGAAAAAATTATAATAAATAAAAAATAAATTAAAAAATGAGGAAGTTCAGTGATTTTTTTGTTTTTTATTTGTTAAGACTAAAAAACTTAGCCAATTTTTTAAATTTTTTTATTTTTATATATCGTATTATCAGCGCTACGATTTTTTAAAGTTTTGTATTTCTGAAATAACTCCACCTGTGACGTCAGGGGTTCTTTTTAGCTTATTATCATTCAGTTCTTCCCATTGGAAATGGCAAGCAAATTGGAAATCTTCCATAGCTCTCATATCATTGGTTGATTCATGTGAACCAGTGACATCATTCAAAGTAGTCTGTTTTAATTAAAATGTTTTTTTTTTTCATACATTTTCAGGAAACTTAGCTGTACATTTTAATGCTCCAATTTTTACCGTGCGCAAGAAAACATTTATTGTATCAAATTTCCCATAGGGCTAAAGTTCCTCATTACTTACGTCTACATGGCAGACAAACTTTTTTGTAAAATCGGGTCTACATTTTGCAGCTTGTCATGCCGGCCGCTTTGACACAAAAGGACAGATAATCTAGTTAGTTTTCGAGACCTACAATAGTGTCAACCGCCTCGCTAAATTCGAAGGTGATCGAGTGCATAATTTTGCAGCTCGGTCTTGGATTTAGATACTTAAAAAACATGTTACAAGGTACTCACAATGAGTAACAAGGGTTTAAGTCATTCTAAGTAAAAAATAAACATTTGTGATCAAATCAACATTCAAATTAAATCATTACACACCAAATTTATCTACACACAGATACATAATTCTAAAAAAAAAAAATCTTAAATGGTAAAAGAAACTAATAATAAAACTATTGATAAAAATATATTATATCTGTCAACATTATAATTAGATGATCACAACAACTTGTGGTTGTGGTGATAGAGGCACTTAAGAATGAAGTTGTGAGTTCATTGGCTGATAATAAAAACACACACTAATATAACATGACTGAAAAATATATGGTGGTATAAATAAATTCACTTAAAAAAGCATTGGTAAATTAAAATGAACCATCGAAAATATCGAAAGCAGTGGATAACCCTTTCTATTGTACTCTAAATTTCTTGTTATAAAATAAATCAATTTATCTACTGTTATTTAGTAATTGAGAAAATATTTATCGTTATTGCTAGAAATATGTATTGATAACAATTGAATGGCATAATCTTTTAATTCCTCTTTTGAATGAATAAATTCAAAACAGAATTCAAGCCAGCAACAGTTCTAATAATTGTATTATTTCATTTATACCAAAAATACATGAATTGCAAACAACAAGGAAAAGTTTAACATAATTTAAAAATAAATTATTAAGTTGATCTTAAAATTGTTGAACCATTGGTATAATTAAATTGCTCATGTGTATTTTTATTATCAGTTGTATTTTATGAGTATATGTCAGTATAATAAAATTATATAAATTAATTTATCTATGTATATCACTTTAATGTATATATTTAGTGTATACAGTCCCAACTTAACACGGATTTATCTAGCAAATCAGGACATGAACATAATAAAACAGGTTTCTCTAGAGAGAAGGACTCTTAAATTAATAATAATTTATATGCGTAAAAAATTTATATGGAAAATATTAGATACTTGAAGTGAAAGGACATTTAAAAAATAATTTCAGCATACATTAGTTTAAAAACTCACAGTTTGGAATGTTAATTCCAGCAGGTACCCCACTACCGGCAAATGTTAGGACATCGAGGCTAGTGAAGTCTGGCTGTAGGAATGTGTCCTTCTCAAGATCCTTACCCCAAGGTAAAAGTATGAGGAAGTTCTCTGCATTATCTACAAGAGCTTTGAATTTCTCAGACATTTTCTTATTTACCATTGCAACAAAACCTTCAAATTCACCCCTCTGTCCACTAGGATCACGGTAGGTTTCAATGAATCCTTGGTAACTAAAACAAAATAAAATTTGTTACAATTAAACAAAATACAGCGCATATATCGTCGGTCTAACTTGTGAAACTCCTAAGTTCCAAACTTACTTCAGTAACAAAGGTTTTTTCCATGTTTATTGTAAATAATGGAACACCGTATGAATACATAAGTTTTACACAGATATAGATTATTTGAATTTATAACAGAAAACGCTAAAATATCATTTTTGCCCATTTGTGGACTTATAAATTTTACAAGTTAAATATACAAAAACATCAAAAAAATATTGTAATCTGAATATTTATTAGGCGTTGCCATAAGTTTATGGAAATTGAGTGGAATAGAATTTCAGATTTTGTCAGAAAAATATTATATAACCATATACCTTTAATAAAACCGTTAACACACACTACTGTAAGCATATTTATTTAAAAAATAAAAAAAAGATTCTTACTATTTACCAAAATGTTTTAATTTTCAGATGATTTCATAAAATTTGTTAATAACTTGTGCTGGAAAAATGGGAATTGAGTTGTCGTAGAGTGGGATTTGAACCCTGGACCAATAATCTGTGAGCCCACAACACTACATGACTACAACCCGTAAAAAATAAATAATACAAAACAATCATACGTTTCAATAACAGGTCCTTTATCTTTAATCCAGAAACGACTACCATTTTTGTGTTCATCCAAATCGCCCTGGGAAAAACTCTGTATGTAATGTTTCAACATCTGTTTTTCATTATCATTGGCTGCATATTTACTGGCTTCTTCCAGGTGTTGATTAACTTGTTGAAGAATAGGTGAATAATCACCTCGCACCACTTCAAAATATGCCCCTTTGTATAGGACTTTATCAAGTGTTATTTTACTATCAACTCCTTTCTCGACACTTGCCAAACGAATTGAATACAGCGGTGTTCCTGAAATAATATACTTATTTAAATCTTTTTATTTTTTAATTTTTGAAAATATTATATTATATCGGCTGTGAAAGGTAAAATAGGAAATATGTTACAATTTTGTAAATATTTTTTATGAATGTAAATAAAGTATATGATTTTATGAATATGTACGTAACAAACCTTCTTTTGTTAATGACTTGCAAGTTCTGCAAATATAAGCTTCCAACTTTCGAGATCGGAGCCAATCTCCAACCAAATCTGCATCTTCCATAGTACAATTACCAGAGAAGTAAGTTGATATTCCCTATGAAAAGGGGGTATTTAAACACATTAAGTTAATATTTTTTTAAAAATTGTAGATAAAAATACACCTCTCATTATAAATGGTAAGAATGTGATATGTACAAAACAACATGAGACAAAATATTCTGGAAATATTAATAGAATTATAAAAAAGATGTACCTTGTCCCCAAGACCGAGACTCTTAAGGCGGTCTGTGAGGGAAAAAATCCGCTCGTGACAGTCATTCCATAACTTCTTTATCTGTTCCGGGTTGTTTTTATAAGCCTTTGAAGCCTTTACTATAACTAAGAACTTTTCCTTCGATAAGTTTGGAATGAATTTTGTATCTCCGATGCTTTTATAATTCCCAGAATTGGAAAATAAGCCGCAAGAATACACCAGAAATGCCTATAACCAAAACATTGTTATGTCTCGAAAGCCATGTGAAAATTTCTACAGTTACAATTTAATTCAAATGTCTCACCGTAAAATTTTCATCCGTGACATTTAGAGATAGTGCTGCCGATTTCAGACTTTCTAGAGATTCTGAAGTAAAAATTCTATGCAGCAAAGAGAAAATTAAGGGAGATTCGGGACTAGTTTGCACTAAAACAATTGAGCCCCCAGTCCAACAAGCCTAAAATGTATAAGAAAAGGAAAGATAATTTTGATTATTTACTAATAGTAATGAGACACTTAAAGACATAAAAAAGTATTTTAGAACCTTGCTCAGATGATGGGCGTACAGTTTTTCATTATCCGTTAGACTGTTAAATGCAGCAGTGCAGTCCAACTCTACTATAGGCTGATTATTTGGAAGCACAAACTCAGAATTAGCACTCATGATATCTGAAAAAATATTTGATTTAATAACCGGCTTCGGTCTGACTGATAATCGTGTGGCCGATTTACTTAGACTACGATTTAGACATGTTCTG
This sequence comes from Micrasema longulum, assembly GCF_059751315.1. Taxonomy (NCBI): domain Eukaryota; kingdom Metazoa; phylum Arthropoda; class Insecta; order Trichoptera; family Brachycentridae; genus Micrasema; species Micrasema longulum. The sequence continues at coordinate 27,283 of NW_028280123.1, read as the reverse complement.
ACTAAACTTGGTGAAGAATATCGCAATTTTGAGTAGAGTCTCAGCATCTCTGCAGATATTTTAGGTATGTCTGCAAAAATGATTGAAACCATTAAAAACTGAAACATTTAGTTATTTAATTTCATACTTTCTTAAGGAAAATAGATTAATAAGTATTGGTATTTTGAATAATTTCTCTAGAGAAACAAACATTTGTAATTTACAAGATTATATAAGCGATATCCCATATTTATTTCATTGAATCGATGAATAATAAAAGGTACCTAAGAGTTTTATTAAAACAGAGATAATTTTAAGAAAACATTGTATTTCTATCAGCATGGGAGTTTTAAAAAACTTTTTAGCATTAATTTATGCATTTATGAACATGGCATTTGAAAAAAGAAAAAAAAACCTAAAAATATTTCGCAGACATGGATCAATTAGTCAATTATATTAATCAATTTCAATATCTCTGTATTTTTCTCTTTCTGTACATTTCCATTGAATGATTTCCTTATAGAATAAATGGTTAGCTAAAGTCTAAGAGTAATAATTTGCTCTCGCTTGCAACAACAACAACAAGAACAAACCATCACGCCGTTTCCCCGTAAAGGGAGGCAGAGAGGATAGAACATCACATCACTCTAATTTTGCAAACAGATCTCGCTTCCTCTACATTCATACATCTTCTCATGCGCGCGCGCCGATTATTCCGACTTTTGACATGTCCACCTTCAAGTATTTGTTGGATTTAGTCATGCCATGTCTTTCTCGGTCTTCCTCTATTTCTGTATCCATCAACATTCGCATTGTAAATATTCTTAGCCGTTCTTTCGCTGTCCATTCGCTCTACATGTCCAAACCAGCGCAGAGCTCCTTTCTTGATTTTGTCGATAATACTTGTCTCAGCCTTACATAATGTACCTATCTCAACATTTGTTTAGTATCGTACATAGTTTTACCACATATTCGCCTGAGAGATCGCATTTCGACAGCATTCAGACTACTTTCATCCCTGTTTTTCCGAGTCCATACTTCGCTCCCAAACATCAGGTCACTCTCGCTTGCGGTGGCGTATTATTACTCTGAGGCTAAGGTACTACTGTGAATTGAGTGGGTTCTGGAAAATTTTATGAAATGGGTACCTTTTAACACAATGGTAAAGTTGATAGCCTGTAGAAATTGTGATATGGGTACCCTTTAACACAGTATTTTCCAACCTTTTAAAGCTTGCGGACTGGTGAAAATAGGAGAAAAATTTTGCGGACCGGTAATGCATGTATAAAAATAACAAATGGCGATTTTTACCAGTACCAGTCCGCGGACCGGCGGTTGGGAAATGCTGTTTTAACATTTATCGATAAAAAAGCAACGTTCTATTCGAAAACAATAATATACAATTACACATGCATGACTTACCGGCTAAAATTGTATTATTTTATATGAAATCTACCTTTTTTTATGACAGCAAAAGTAAAGAGTGACAGCTTGGTGACAGACAAAGATAAACCCACTATAAACCACAGATTAGACACAGATTCCAGCGCTACAGATATAGTGACTTTCAGTATTATTTCTCTGTGATAGTGACACCGTGACATACAAAAACTAATCCTCGAACCACAAACAAAATAATATTGTCATAAACAGTTCACAGATTCATAGACTATCTACGTTCTACGTATTAAAAATACATTCACTGAGACTGGACCACTGGCGCTGTGCACGTGCAAACCACGAGCCCACTGCGTGATATCGCAGGATTGGCCCATTTCACACCTATGGATGTAAAATTAGGTAATTTTACCATAAGGCGCGGTAAAATACTGTAATTTACGGTATTTAACGGTAATTTTTTTTCGGTATAAACGAATTTGAGGTCCTAATTTTTATTTTTCAAAGATATTACAAATACGAGTAGCTTTGTTTTAGGACACTTTACATGACTAAGAAAACCAGGTTTAGATCCATAGGGTGGTTGTCGAGGTTTACTTACAATAAACACACGACTTTTTTCGTATTCATGTCCCGGCTTTCTAGAAATAAAATCCGTATAAGAACGTGACTTCTGTTTTTCATATAATATTAATAGTTAAAGTAAAATAAAAATTCAAAACATTTGAAAATATTCTAAAATGTAACTAACTTGAAGTTTTTATACAATGTAGGTATCGTTTTTTGCTTGTGTTCATATTGATATTCCTTTCTATTTGTGCTGTTTTTAATTTTAATTTGAAAATCTATGTAAATTGTTTTTGGCCGATGTTATCACATTTTGGTAGAAGGCTCTTTCTTATAAAGGAAAAAAAAGTACCTAGCATTCCCAAAGCATGGATATTTCTCCCGAAAATAAATTATTAATTCGATTACTAATCATTTGATTAGTAAATTTAGTCGATTATTTTCATCTCTAGTTCAAATGTGTATCTTGGAAAATATTGGTCCAAAGAAGAAAATAAAAAAACGATTTTTAAGTAAATTTTATTTTCTCAGACTTTTGTAAAAAAAATTTCTACAAAACTTCAGGGATGTAATTATACACAAAAAACTGATTTTAAGCACCATTTTTTCAAAATCGTGGCATGAGCGCTGGTCGTTCAAGGTCACAAACTTAAGGTTTTACTAAGGACCTTATATCCACCGATCCCGTTAAGTTTTAAAACATAATAACCTATTTTATAAAAAAAAGTGGAAAAAGTACATACCGAATGACCTTGAACGTCCCATACTTATAAGAAATCTCGACAACCACCCGATGGATCTAAGTCTGATTTTTGTAGTCATGTAAAGTGTCTTGAAACAAAGCTACTCGTATTTGTAATATCTTTGAAAAATAAAAATTAGTGCGTCAAATTCGTTTCTTACCGAAAAATACCATATTTAACCAAAATCTGGTAAAATTCCGCTGTAGTTTTACCGCCTTGCATCTATAGAGATGAATAGTCACATCACGGCAAAAATTTACTCTGCGTGATAAAATGCAATACGGTGAATAGATATTTATTGTTTTACAATTATTTACTTATTTCATACCTGGCAAACGCAATAACCAGTACACCATGAGACCGACTGATTTCCAGTTGATTTCCTTTTGCGGGATTATTACTTAAGAGTAGGTACATGCTAATTTTTTTTTTTTTTTATATAATTATCTTTAAAATATCTTTTGTTAAATTTTAATATATTATTTGAATCGGGTTGTGATCCTGTGGCTAGTGGTGTGGACTCCCGGATCAGAGGACCAAGGATCGAATCCCACTCAACCCCAACTTGGTTTCCATTTTCTTATTGTGAATTATTTATATCTCTTTAAAAATGGTCACCAAAATTGAAATATTTGGGTAAATTCTAAAAACGCTTATATTTATTTTTTTAATAATGTTTAACCGAGGCTTTTATTAATATTTTTATCAAAGTCATTAACTATAAAGTTTTATAAAAAAAATAAAAATGCAAATATTATCAAATTTAAAAAGATACTAACGATTCTAATAAATGACAATCCACTATAATTTTACCTTGCCGTTTAGATTAAGATGATAGTGTGAAACGGGCTATTCTCCATCGGGTATCACGCGGCTGGTTTGTTTATTTGGAAATTCTTGTAATAATGAACAGACTGGTAGGTATAATCGTACAACTATTTTATGATTAGTAGGTTATCACATACTAAAGATATATGGAAAACTATTAAAAGTATTAAATTAGGCACCAAAATACCATCAAGTATAAAAGAAATAAAGCAAACGAATGGATTCATGCATAAAGGAGAGACTCACATACTTCGACTACTTTAAATAGCTCGATTTGGCGATTTAGCGGCAAAAAATATGAGCTTTCAGAATCAACCCAAAAATGAAACCATTTTATAGTCATTCTAGTTTGGCTGTGTTTTCAAAGTTGTCTCTGAAATCACCACCAAGGTCACGATGGAGGATGTATGATTTACCATTCTGGACAGGCAAAAAATGGTAAAACCCATCTTAAAAAAAAAAATCTCGAATAAGCCGAACACAAGATAATCGTCACCTGTTCTGACAGTTCATCGAATGTTTTCTAAGCTTAAACGTAAGAAAAAAGCATCCAAGACATATTTGTGTTTTAGAAATATACTGAAAAACATTAATAAAGTTAAATAATACATTTCACTGCACATGAATTTTATCACTCCATGCGCTTTGTAGTGGCAAGACGTTTGGTAATATAAGCATTTTTATTACGTAAGTTTACAAACTAAATATATTTTCAATTTCTTTAAGAAAAATAAAACTTCTAACTATAAATGTGTAGTGTAATAACAAAGACGGGCATCTGTCGGTCTGTCATGTAGATGAATTTAAGCTAGCATAATCATTTTTTACTGAGGTAGGTAGTCTGGGGCAAATTTTCTATCTATCTGATTAGTGAAACATTATCATTATTACCTCCTTTGTGAAGCGCCGTTACCACGTCGGGCGCATCCCTCAGAGAGTGAAAGAGATAAAAGATAATCCTATGACTGCGCAAGAATGAAAAAAAAAATCCTGCTTTGTGTAACCATCCCAGTAATAATCCGTATCATTATTTTCACCTTTGCATCGATAAATTTCGCAAAACATTTTACTTTCCACATAAGTAGAATTTCATCGAAATGGTCCGGCTGGTGGACAGCCGTCGTAACGGTGACAAGAGAGTTGTTTCCTAAGAAAACGGTGTTGATAACACCGTTAAAAAATAAAACCACTCTCTAGCAACCTCTACGACGGCTGTCCACCGCATCACCGTTCACTACGGCCGTAAAGATACGGGCACCGCTGTCCTAGGAAACCCTAGCTTAAGCCATTTACCAACATTCGTTACTTGTCCGAAAATCTTTTATAAAATATATGTGAGGAACGTCCATAAGTAAGATCATATAAAAAATAATCTTTATGCTATTTTCCGTTGTACGTCAACTGCTTTCGATTATTAAATTGATAACAATGAATCTCAAAGATCAATTATTCAAAGCAAAAACTCATTTGTGACTATTTCCATAAAAAAAACAGTATTTACAGTAGGTACCTGGAACATATTTATATGACATTATTTTTTGTGTGAATGCCTAGTTCTAAAATTATCCGCGAGGTTTCGTTTCCAATTTTCAACGTAAACATCCAAAATGGATTCCTAGTTTGTTTCGGCCTGGACTGAAATATTGTTAATTAGTTATTTTTTTAACCTTCAATACAATGTAAATTTATTTCATAAATCTTTGTATAACAAAAACGTCACAATGTCTTCAGAAAGGTTAGATTTTTTTGGAAAAATGTTTTTGGTTTTGTTGAATTATCGAATAAATTTCTGACAAAATCGATAAATGCATTTCGACACTGTAATGTCACACCCAGAATAAAACTACCGGTAAACGGAATTTCATTTCGATTTGTCACGATTCACTATGCATTATACACATTTTAGGGTCGATTGGGTGGAAATAATTGAACCGAAGACGAAGGAGCATATGTATGCCAATCTGACGACAGGAGAATGTGTCTGGGATCCACCCGAGGTAACATGAGCATCAATTATATATTCCGAACTAACTTCAATAATAATTCATACGAATAGTATTTATATGTAATTTATTGATTTTAGGGTGTAAATGTGAAACGTACAGACTCTTCACAGTGGTGGGAGTTGTTTGACAATAATACTCATAGATTTTACTATTATAATGCTACAACACAGGTATGAACTAATACATATATATAATATTATTTAAATTATTATCTTAATTGATATCATTGGGTAACATATGAGTTTTACAGACAACAGTATGGCACAGGCCAGTGGATTGCGACATCATACCACTTGCTAAATTACAAACACTTAAACAGAACACCGATCCTCAGCAAAGACGTGAAATCTCGACGCAAACAAATTCAAACCTGGCGGGACCTCAGGTATGTTCTGTTATTTGTTGTATTATTTTATTAATGTGACTAAATACAGAGTGTGGGATATACAAAGCTTTTTTGCGCATTTGTTGATCTGCAAAAAGAGTTAACCAAGAAAAAATATAAAATGTTTTATCCTCGAGAGTAATAATTCACTCCTGCTTAAAGAGAAGCCCTTTAAATCTATTGCATAGAACAAAAGCATTCCAAATTTTTGTTTGGTTTTTAGTTTAACAAAAGACGTGTAACGGATGGTCTCGGCTTCCATTTGCAATTTTCAATCCGAGTACCTATGGCCCATTGTATTGCTGTAAGCTGTAGCTAACCTCATGTTTGTTAATCATTTAATGGTTTTTGTTCGTGTAGGTGACTTAGCCAGTGGCATATTATTACTCTAAGGTTTAATCATATTATTGAGTGATCGGAAACCTGATACAGACTAATGCGTCAATGTATAACAACAGCACAGCATTTGTAAGGGTAAATTTACAGTTCACATTGTGGTTTGAAATTCCTAAAGGAGTCAAATAGGGATGTGTAATGTCCCCGTGGCTGTTCCTATACATCCATAACTGTATGAAAGAAATGAAAGGTTTATGGATGGGAGCAGAAATGAGTGTTTTAACTGTCAGTTGTCTTTTGTATGCTGATGATGCTGTGCTCTTTGCTAGCAATGAAGAGGTTACAGAGGTCTACGATATATGCAAGGTGAGTGATTTGTTGATGAATGGGGATATAATAGGTGAATACAATAGGTGCACAAATATTGAGATCCATCTAGTCTGAGATAGGCATTATCGACAAAATTGAGAAAGGAGTTCTGAAAGACAGTGAAAGAATGGCCAAAAGAAAAACCATGTGAATGTTGATGGATGCATAAAACGAAGAAGACTGACAAAAACTTAGCATATCAAATCCAACAAATACTTAAAGATGGACATATCAAAAATAGGAGAAGACGTATAAATGTAGAAGTGAGGTTTGTATGAAAAGACAGAGTGGTGTGGCATTCTGTCCTCATTGCCTATCCCTACGGGGAAACTGCGTGATGGTTTGCAATTTTATTCCAAATACGTAAATATTGACATAAAATGCATTTTGCAGGTGACTCCCTTAAAAGATGTTATGAGTGGCGGGGTATCTAACGGAGTGAGCAGTGGAAGTGGGAGTGGTAGCAAAGTGTCCCCACTGGGTAGCAAACATGCCACCCATACCCAGACTAGCCCCTTGCACTCCCGCCGCACGCATCACCACAGGTAACTCACACACTTTCCCCCCGTCACTCACAGATGGCGGGGTGTCTAACGGAGTGGGCAGCAGAAGTACATGCTACTCCTGTTAATATTTATGACAAATTGTTGTTAAACCAACACTATTAATGGTGGTGAATCTGTGAAAATATATTAGTACCTATTTGAATCCTCCCACTGCAGCACTGTTTATTTTAAAAGAACAATTTAAAATCCTAACATTCGATGTGTGCTTAGAGTAATAATGCACGCTACCGCTTATAGAGCTGCCTGTACTCACAAAAATTGAAGTAGGATTTTCAAACAAGAAGTTAGCTACAGTTTGCAGCAAAACAATGGGCTGTACCCAGGCAGAGAATCGCTAAATCAATATCAACTTGGATTGTAATTGCTTTTGAGTATATCTATTTAATTCCTTAAAAGATAGATATTATCTTAGAGTAATAACCTAGTAGAGTCACTCATATGGATAAAAACCATTCTATGATTATTGACCATGAAGTTAGCTACAGATTACATCAATACAACAGGCCGTAGGTACTTGGGTTGAAAATTACATCCGCTAGCCAAGGACAGCGATGAAACCATCCGTTACCTGACCGTTGGTTAACTCTCCTGGTGATGTGTAGCTAGTACACATTGCATCTAATAACTTTAATATCTTCATAAATATAATAAATGATGGGTTGAGATTTTCGGTATTCCTTCGTTATACATTTACATACCGGTAAAAACGTTTTTTTTATAAAACAATTAATACTTATTGGGAACATAAAAAGCGGTTTATCAAAAATCGGAGATATCACCAATACAACAGAAAGTTTACCAATGTGTCGCATGTTGCGTTCGTAGTAAAAGAGTAATCCTAATATATAATTTTCTCGCTCACTCTTTACATCTCACTCTCGATAATACGTGTATATTTGGGAGCGAGAGAGATAATTTTTATCCGTCACACGCGCGGACAATAGAGGGAAATAGCATATTTACAACTGGTAGTGCGCGCATTATTACTTTGAAGATGTATATAATGTTACTGTTTGATGTATACCTGAAAGTTTGCTGTTAGTCTTTGAAATATATCAGGCATTCCATCTGTCCTGCTAATGCGAAAATCTTTTCTAAAGGAACATTACAATGAGAGCGCCCACTCCTTTCCCGAAAGTTTTCATAAATACTAGTATCTTTCTTCAGTTTTACATATTCACTATCAATAAAAAACAAAACTAATTTAGCAAAAATTTGATATTTCTTTACATTTAAACTGCGAAAATAATGATCGAAAATAGTGATCAATCAAATGCACGACAAGATGGCATGATACATTCACCTTGTTCTAGTTTCCCCGTATGAAGGAATATGGTGTTAGTTCCAAATTGGTCGCCATACTTCCTGGACCCCGCTTCGAAAGGAAGAAGAACGTAGTGATAAATACAAAATAAACAATGACATAAATCCCCTATACATCTAGGAAACATTATACATAAAATTCACAGAGTTCGCCCAATACAACACGCGCTCAAACAACTAAAGAAAAGCATTCTAGAGCACATTAGTACATTAAATTATCAAGACAATACTTGTGAAACCCTAACGCAGATTCTAACATGACCTTATCGAACTCACATGAAGTTCCCTTTTGTCACAACACCATTGATCCCTCATAAAATGAGGAAGTTAGGTGGACTTTTATTTTTTAATAGACTATCAAACTAAGCCAAAAATAGTTTTAATATTTTTATGTATTGTATTATCAGCGCTATGACTTTTATAAGTTTTGTAATTTTTGAAATTACTCCGCCTGTGATTTCACAAGTTTTCTTCATTTAGTTCTGCTGATTGGTGAGTCTGGTTCCTGTAAACCAGGCATCTATCACAACACTATCATTGCATTATTTGTTAGAACTTGTGACATAGTTCAAATTAGTTAATTTTATGAATTTTTAATTAAATGCTCCAATTTTTGCCGTGTGTAAGAAAACATTTTTATATCCAATTTACCGCAGCGCTGAACTTCTTCATTGTCCTAATACCAACAGTAGGTACAATTCTGTGCAAAATCCCAATCGTTCTAAAACCATTTGTCCCTGACAACCTCTCAAATCTAAGAGCAGACGATGCGGGTCCTAGGGCACAGTCAGCCCGCTGTCCTTTTGAGTTGTCCACTATTTAGTTTTGTAAGTTTCCACCTCCTTTCATTGGGACAACAACATCGCAGACGGACAGGAGTTCAGTTCAGGAGCCGATGCAAGTACCCGATCAATTATTTATTGTTTAAAATGGATTTAACACCCGTGGTTGGCTACATAAAGCAGCATTAATTTTACTTATGCATATGAAGGGCATAACAATTTTATTCTAAAATATTTTATTGATTGTTTAAAAATTGTGTAAATAAGACATGTTGCTAAGATATTAATTTTAACATTAGGCCTATTGGTAATGTTTGATTTTGCCATGGAAACTGTTAATTTAAATATGCCGACTTGTGAGATGAATAAAAATGTAACCCATTGTAGATGCAGCGCAGATGGACGCAGGTCTCGTGGCAGTGGCGGTGTGATCGGTGGGCCTCCGGGGGTGTCTCGCCACACGGACTCGGGCCGCTCTTCAGACAGCAGCATCAGCAGTGCTGCGCAACCCTACCGAAGGCTCCAAGTAACAGCTTACTTCGTTTTAATCAAAACTGAACAAATTAAACCAAAGTAAAACGAGATCACTATATTAAATGGGGCCCTTAAGGTTTAATAATGCATATTATGGAGTAAACCATCAAAATAATTAATATTGTGGTTCTAATTGAGATGGGTTCTCGTTGTGTCGCGGTCTTCTGATTAGGAGATCTACCGCAACTTGTTTTCCATTTTTAGCATGGTTATTTACAACTAATTGAAAATGGTCTTAAAATGGAAATTCTTATGTAAATCACACAAATATTCTCCTATCGTGTTTTAACATAAGTTGTGTATGTTAACAAGAGGACATAACATAAGAATAATTACAACAAATTTGTTAATAATTAGTAGCATTTCTCCGTACATTGCTCATATATCGCGAGCAGCTTTGGCAGCTTCATTCCCTCGATTGAATGCGAACAGAATGTGTCTAAATTGCTCACTTTCATCTACTTGACATTCCATTTTGAAGGCTTGTAATAAAATAAAATAATATGCTTAATGTAAAATCAAACGCAATATCTTGTTGAGCAGAAAATTTTCTTTCGAATGAAATATAACATTTACCATTTTGCTTTTAATTTTTAAATTTGGAAAAAAACAGACATAACTTATGTTAACATAAAAGAACTAGATTGATACACAAATGACATTTATTTGTGCATTTTATCATGGTAATTTTTGTTCAATGGTAAAAAAAATTGCATAATGATCTTATTTGCTCTTAAATTTCCTGAAACTAGATGGGCAATAAAAACAATTATTATGTTAAATGTTATTTTTGAATTTTCAGGAAGCTGGTTTACCTATTCCAATTCCACAGCACAAACCTGATTCTAGGTGATTATCCCGTTTTGTATTATTTATTTATAAACACGCCCAGTGGGCACTTTTGAGGAATTGATACTTGTTAATTTCATCAACTGTGTGTATCGCATATGGAGATTTTTTTGTATAACACTATAATTCCGAGCTTCGTATTTTACGCCTACTGCTCATTTGATTATATTCAGAGTGAAACATCCGTTATTGATCGATCTTGTTTTCTGACTTCAGGATGGGGAGTGAGGCCGGTAGCCTGAACAGGGCGAGTGCGCCTCCTCTAGCAGGAAGCTGCAGTAGTCCTCAGCTTAGGAAGAAAACTACCCAGACACCCCCCAACCCACCGCAACCCCCCCCTCCAGATTCTGGTGAGAACTGTTATTTAAATTTTGTTAACAGAATAAGAATGGTGGATATTGAAGATGTTTTTCTGGCTTTCACACACGGCTTAGTAAATCAGTAAAACATCAGTGCCGATCATTCTTATTCTGGTATTGATGTTTTGCCATGTGTTGTTAGTAATAATCCAACAGTATCTAATATTATCCAGTAACATAGAATATTTATTAAAAAAATCATTTTATAAGACATCGCGTCTTCATGTAAACTAAAATTTTTAATGTGTCGCAATTTGTTGACCAGTGTAGTGTCCTGTACGCTATGAGGTGTGAAAAAGGTAACAAGTGGAAATATAAAAGCAATACTGTATTTAAAAAAGTCATTTTCTATGACATCTAAGACATCTCGTGTTTTTACCAGGATGAAAGAATTAAAATCAATTATTATTTGTGAGTAAAAATAATAAAATAAATGGAATAAAAAGACCTTGGTTAATAATATATGAAAAATTAGCTATGAATAATCTTTTTAGAAGTGATTATTATATTTTGATTGTTCCGGGACAATTTCATCCTGACTTTTCGCTACCCAACCAAGCGGTTATTGAAAAAATATGGATTTTAAATTAAATGTTTAAAAGTGCAGATTTATAATCGCCGGGTAACCATTTGGTGGGTAGATGGGTGAATTGATTTAAGGTTAAATGAGAAAGATGGATTACAATTGAAGTTATTTTTTGAGAAGATACACGCGAGTTACATTCTTACAATTTTGTACCGAAAGAATTTACAATAGCAAACACTGGCGAGGAGCTGGTGGACGGGCGACACCAAATGTCAAGATGAAATGTGCATATTCTTTCGCTGCACGACGTTTAATTACTTGTCCGAGCTGATGTTGCGTCAGGTTACGGGTTGCGGGCCAGAACGGTGTTCGGCCCTGCCAACTTTACGGCTTGATGGTGATGACCTCCACAATGTGAACGAAAATTTGAAATGTGTTGCAATTTGTTAACCAGTGTAGTGTCCTGTACGCTATGAGGTGCGATTTTAATTTTATTTAGATGGTTATCAGCGCCTTCCAAATTTTTTTAATGCATAAGTACTTCTTTGATTATGTGTTTTTTATTTATTTGTGAAATACGCTTAATATAAAAGTTTCCATTACAAAGAAATCTTGTTCATGTGTGGAATATTTTAGGTTTATTTAAATTATAAACTAGTAAAAAATGGTAAAAGTGATCCAGAATCGGTAAAAAAAGCAACCTTAGCTCAATTATTCATAAATATTTATTTAATACCCTTGAAACTAATCACCATTAGAGGCAATACACATATGCCAACATTTTTTCCTACTTCTCGTTGGCCGATTTCGGAATGGCTGTTTTGGCAAATTTTCTTTTATCACCTCAATCGAGTCAAAAAGCTTTTTGCAAAGTGGTAATTTGAGTTTCGGGAACAGGAAAATGTCACATGGACTCAAATCAGGTGAATACGGTGCATAGGGAATTATTTTTACATTCTTTTCAGATAAACAATCGCAAACAAGGAGATATAGCACATTACTGTGATGCAAAATTAAGAGTTATCTTATCATAAATCTGGCCTTTGTCGATGAATATTCTTCCTCAAACGCTTCAATATGCTTAAATAGTATTCCTTATTGACTGTCTGGCCTGCTGGAAGAAACTCCGATTGCACAACACTATGATGATCGAAGAAAACAGTCAACATCCTCGATTTTTAAGGGACTTTGGCAGGATTTTTTAAGTTTTCGCTGAGCCAGCTGAGCCAAAACCCAAAATGCCCTCAAACTTTTTGACTGACCTGAAATATAAAATAATTATGAATAATCAAGTTTAATTATGATCTAAATTTGTCGCAACAGAGAGGGAAAAATATTGGGAAAAGTATATGAAAGTCTAGGCATTTACAATGACAGTTCATTTTAAATTTTATTTTTTTATTTATTTAAGTTAACTTATATTACAATTAGTGTATAAACTAACATTTACATTTACTTTTATTACATGTTTATCTATTTACATCATCTTACAGTAAACATGAAATTTCTTTTTCATTCTCTTCTCAAAAATGATTTTCCTCTCTGTTGCAACAAATTGAAATCTTAATAACTCCTTAGGGCGAAAATCCAACCTGTCTACAAACATTTGGACATACTCAAAATATTGTTTTTCAAGTTCTATTATCTTTTTTTGTAATTTTTTACTAGTTACATATTGTTATATATTTTAATACTTGTACATATTTATTTTACTTAAAGATAACATTTACTTTCAGGTTTAAATAGGAGCGGTAGTTTTATGTCATCTCGTAAAGATGCTTCAGATGATTCTATGCACGAGAAGTATTTTAAATCCGTCGAAAGTACACCTTTGTCACGCCGAAAGGTTTGTTGAAATAATATTATTTTAATATCCTAATAACCATAATAATACGCAGTAAATTTTTCTATTTGGTCATTATTGTAGTATGCGTGCATGTGTAATACACACGTGCACGCACGTACACATACACCTTTTCTTGGTGCCTAAATCGGATCGATGATCTGTTGAAACATGTACAATAAAACGGAGAATTATTACATACAAATATGGTAGCGCAAATTCTATACGATTTCAATCAATTTCAATGATTTTATGATTAGAAAAATGAATATATTTTGTCATAGTGGTTTGTTGTCAATTTTTTATATGCCATTTTTATGTGTGTGCAGAATGTTTTTAAAAATGAATTAAAATCGGTATTTTAGTAATTTTTGCAGGCACATGACAACATTTTTTAAATAGTCAATATCTGAACAGTTTTAGTAAAGTTTTCTTTCCATATAAAACTGCTTAGGACCTCGAGTGGGCAGGCATCTTATATAAGTATAAAAATAATTGATGGATGATATTTGCTTTCTAGGTGAAGCAAACCAGCGGTGCACCAGTTACATCATCTTGTGAGTCTTCCCCCCACAGTCCAGGCAGCCCCCTACAACCTCATACTCCACATCCGCAGGTATTTTTACATTGCCAAATTTAGAAATGGCAGAAACAACTAGCCTTTTTTTTAACAACAATTTGTATCACACATTGTGATAAATTAATGTAAAATTAGTGCCACTGAATTTATTATATTTCAAAATAACATATAGATAACAAAGTATATTGTTTAGCAATAATTTAATGACAGAAACAGCTTGACATAGAAATGTCAAATATTGTAGTTCTCCTTGGAATCTTATGTAATGTTAATGTTCTATCTGCTTGCATATTTTTATGAACATATGAGTGGGCACCTAAAAGAAACCGACAAAAAAAAAAGTAATTTCCAAAAAAAAAACATTCATCTCCTCCAAAATTCTCTCCATTGGTGCTAATGCACTTGTCCAATCTTCTTTACCATTGTTGGAAACAATTTTTAAATTCATCTTTCGTGATGCTTGACAGCCCCTCTGTCGTTTTTTTCTTCACCTTAGCAATCGGCTGAACGCTATCCTTTCATCTATCTTTTCATTCAATAAAAAGAAGTCGCAGGGGGCTAGATAGGGTGAATAGGGGGGATGGGGTACAGTGGTCATACCTTTTCTCATAAAAAATTTGCAGCTACCCTTCTTATCCCTAAATCTTTGATTAAAATTCGCTGCACTGAAATTGAAATCACTAACAGGGCCACGATTACAATCGGAAGTTAAGGACATTATACCTTCATCATGATGTCAGATAAATTTTCCTGAGTGATTATGAAGATACTCTACTGAAGCTCTATCTTTAAGTTTTGAGGTAGGTACATTAGTATGTACTGACAGGTCTAGTACGCGTCATAGCCGCCATATTGGATCATTTCGGTGTATTTATTGGACACACCTCGTATACCGTCTCGGTATGTTTCGATGAAGATAGCCTTTGCAATCGCCCCCCAGATAGCTCCATAACTTCTTCGATGGTCTGTCATCGGTCTTTGTGTCTAGGTTTAGTGACATTTTCATAGGTTCAGGTCGTCAAAGGTCGTCCAGAGCGGGGTTGGTCATCAAAAAGTACTTAATTTTAATTTTTTGATATCTATTGTATTCTTCCTAGTAGCCTTTATTTAAATTTAAATGAAATGTATACCCCACCCCACACACAGGCCATGCCATGCCTTTGTGGGTTTTTTTTTTGTGTTTATGTAACGGTTCTTTTTTGTATTTGTAACTTATGCATACCTATTGTAAAATGTAAAGAAAAAATTATAACTAAAAAAAATAATTTAACTGACATTTCCCATCTTTGAAAACGGGAAAACCACAAACACTTCATCGCATCATTTTTGTAGGCCGTTGTTAACATTTCGAGAGTTTCTGTCCAGTTTTCCCCAGCAGAAAGCAAAACTTCATGGCCGCGCGCTCGATCATCCTTTGCAAAAATGATAACCACACAAAACAACTGTCATGAAAAAATTCACACCCGCCAAATGGAACCTTCTCCAGCTAGGACACTTGGCAGTCTGACTGGAAAAGGTTGGCTCTACACAACACTTCGGGCAAACCCGGTACTACAAAATCTCCGCCTACCACAATATTAGTTCGGTTTCTTTTGGGTACCCCTACGTTTACGACTCCCATGTATTATATTAATTTATAGCTGAATACAATAGTAAATAAGATATTATGTGTATAAGATGGCTATTGTTCGGTGTGTTAAGGTGTCTGGGCGGCCTTCGCTGGTGTCGTCCATCTCCCTGGCCACGGAGCACGCCTCCCCCCACCCCCACCCCCACCCCACCCAACAACAGAGTCTGGACCGGGCCGCCTATCGCCAGCGCCACCATTACCACTTGGACCGCACTGCGCGGGATAGGTTCTCTGACAGGTAACTCTCATGTTCTTATAGCAATATCTTATTGTAGCATTTTAGCGATATTATAACAAATACAATCGAGCAATATTTCAATAAACAGCAATTTCCTCTACCAAATTTCCAGTGTCGTTAAAAAAATATATTTTAAATATGAAAAATGTACATAGAAAGAAATATACACATATCTTATAACTACTTATGAGAAAAATTTGATATGATAAGTTTCAATTTTATGAGTTATTCTTGTTGATGTTTTGCAGGCATATTGACAAGGAACGCATAGAGGAGAAATTATTAGAGCGTAATTTAGAGCGTGGATACCCGAGCGACAAGCAGGCCATGTACAGTGACAAGGGTTTCAGGCAAGCGAGCCTCGAACAGCCACGCACCGCACCTGCTTGGACACCTAAAGACATTACTAGGTTACCTATTCTTTCATTTACCTGCTTCTCAAAGTTATTAAAAACATATATATGTACATTAAAACCCCCAAATTACATTTTTCAAGGGACTGACAAAAAATGTAAATGGAGTGTAGTAAAAAGTAAAAAAAATTCAGTAAATTATTTTTTATTAAAAAAAGTTTCGGGTGTTTTTTTAATATGCAATAAAGTAAATCGAAATTATTGCAGTGTAAGTGCTATTTCAGATTGTAAAAGTTAATGATTCTACCATCAATATTTTGCTGCAGGAAGCAACAAGCTGAGCCCGAAAGACATTCGAGCTCAAAACATAATACCACAGGGAAGCAGACTTGTTCCACTCCTGATAGTCATTCTTCCAAGTCTTCTTACCACCACCCAGATGCTCATACACCAGCAGGTACTGCACCATTTAAAATATGTATACTAAATCATAAATCAATTTAATAGCAAAGGTATTATTTAATTTATTTTACTTGTATTTTTAGGTGTGGGATTTGGCATGAAATCTCTTTCTCTGGAACCACACTTGACCAAACCCAATATAGATAAACATAACATGGAATTAGAGCGAGAAAGAGATCGTCATAAGGACAAAGACAGAAATCGTGATAAAGGAAGAGAAATACCTATTAATGATAATACTGAATCTGAACCAAGGCAGAGGGGTCCTAGAAAACAAAGTAAGTCAAAATAATTTTGAGTATATAAATATGCTTTTTTTTTTGTAGCAAACCTATTTCTAAAATGTTTAAATCAACAAGATATAGTGGCAAGGTATTGTCTTAATAACAGAAGAAAAAAAAAATAAAAAAGGCAAAGACCTCTCCTCCGAGACACTCAATCATTCTATCTACATATTGCCGGGTTGTGACATCAATTTTTTTTTAAAAGTAGTTTATGTTACATAAAATCATGTAAAAATGCCTGATTGTGTTAATTATCTATTTATGTACATATTTTCAAACAACACGGTCTTCCATGATGTACAATTTATAATTATAAAATTTGTTTTTCTTGTGTTTACAGTGAAAAAAATATCAACTGTGTTTAATACAAAGGCTTCAAACCACAATTATGGAGAAAGTGGTTTCTTTATTGTAAACGTGTTTTTAACCAATTACGTGGTTCTTATACTAAAGTATTCTAAAGCACAGTCAAGGAGACATGACCACGAGTCCACTGCGTGATATCACGTGATTGGCCCATTTCACACCATGGAAAAAATCCACTCGGCGTGATAAAATAACATAGGGTGGATTGATGTTTATTGCATTATAATTATTTATTTAATGCCAGGCAAATGCAAAAACCAGTACACCATAAGGCTGACCGATCTCCACTCGATTTTCTTTTGCGGGATTTTCACCTGAACTTTCCAATGGCTACTTAGCCACTGAATAAAAATGAAATAAATACAAATAAATATAATAAATGTCGATCCATCTTTATTTCCTAAACATCGATACGTATGTCTCTTGGTGAACCTGCAAATTTTGTAAGGGGTGTTTTACTTTTATGTAATAACAAATATTGACGATTTTTAAGAACAAAAATCGACTATACCTAAACTTAATGTACAAAAGTAAACAAAATCAAAATCACGCTAAACTAACTAGAACAACAACGCATGTGATTTTCTTCAACTTAACATGAGAACGGTTAATTTTTGTTTTTACAACGAAAAGTATATCATTTGATAACTGGAATATAAAGCCTTAAAACCATTTTAAGATCGATTACAAAAGAAAGTCAATGTCGCATTTTTCGCACATCCGTCGTTCTATGATCACGAGGAAGTATAAGTTTGTTTGCACGTTTCTAATTGAACACATTTTTACACTCTGAAGTACATAATTTTTTTTTTTTTAGAAGTGTCTACTGCAATGGACACACTGGAGAGTGGCAGTGGCTGTGAAAACGGTAACACCTCTCCATTGTACTCCAACTGGGATTTACATATGCAGCACCTTCTACCTTTGCGACATTACATTTTGGAGCAAGCCAAATTATCAGGTAAAGTTCATATTTCTAGTAGGAAGGTTCTGCGCTAGATTTCCTTGCTAGAAACCCCGATAAAGAAAGAAAAATACCTAATGACAATATTGAAATGGGACTAAGACAGAGGAGTGGCTTAACTTTTTTAACATAACTGGATAATGGTTATAAGTTTGCGGACATTTTTCTCTCACAGGATTCACTCATATGGACTCATATCGTAACTTTCTTCATTTTTGGAATACATATTTTGCTTTCGATTGGATCGTAGTTGATGGTTTGAAATAAATTTTATTTACTCTTATTTATTTATAAATTTGTATAAACCACTTGTTTACGTCGGCCGGTTTCGAGGTTACTTCCTCATTATCGGGACTTGAAATAACTTGGAATTACTTGTGTTGCTATTTGTAATATTAAATATTGTAAGAAAGAAACGGAAGAATGAAATTAGGAAAGAGAAAAATATGAATCATAACAGGAATATTTTTAAAAGAGGACTCTAAGTTAAATTTAATGGATTATTTATTATGGAGAGTTTTCGGTTAATGGCTTTACTTATTTACAATCTTTCTAGATTGTCTAAACGAAGATCATTTTTATAAATATATAACATTTCTACACCAGTTTCTTGATTAAAATTGTGGATTTAGGATATAAGATGATTTGTGAATTCTGAGAAGTTATTATTATCTTATCTATTCTTTGATTATAATTTTAAATTTATGTGAAATTTTTTGCAATATAGAAATTTGGGCTATTTAAATAATTTAATTTTTAAATTCTGGAATCATTTAATTTATCATCCTTATCTTTACAATTTGATAAGATTTTACCTAAGTAATTAAAAAAAATAATTTCATAGTTTATTCAGAACTAAATACAAATTTTATATAAATTAAATACAAATATTTACATCAACGTTTCCCATTACGTAAAAGAAAAAACAATTCTTGTGTACATAATGGGGAGTGACGTCTTACAATAATTATTTTATTTTGAATTAGTAAATATTTTCAGCATAACATAAATTTCCAAAAAATATATAAGGTGTTTTCAATCAGTGCTAAACAAAAAAGAATTATGAATATAACTTTTCACTTCCTATAAAAAAATAAGTGCAGTATTCCTGACTGCACTTATTTTTTTTCCTTTGTTCATTTAATTAAAGAAAAATATTTCTCTGTAAGTATAATGATGTTGTGCTGTAGTTGTTTTTAATTTTGGAATTAAGGTGTTACTAGTTGTTCTAGGTCGCGTACCTACGTTTTGTGACATAGAAACACTACTATTTATGTTGTCTTTATGGATTTGAAGTAAACAATTATTTTTAAATAACGATTTTATATCTAAAACCGTACATTTTTTAAACAATCGGACCGTGGCAAAAGTAGACGGTTTTTTTTAATATAATTTTTATAATTAATTTTTGTATTTTTTCGGCCGGTAAAATATTTGTTCTAAAAGCACCACCCCTATTGCTAGTATAAAATGCTGACCTAATGTTGCTAGGCTAAATATGAGTGATATTATTAGTAAATGAGTTAATGTAAAAGATTCTATACCAATTATCATTATTGTTTGAAGAATTTTGAGAACAATATAAATATTTATTTCTATACTTGAGTTGAAGTTTTTTTTATTTAAAATATGATCAATTAATTCTGATTCATAGCCGTTACTGAAAGCAATGTTTTTTATAGTGTAAAATGTCAAAATTATTTTTATTTAGTGATATTGAAATAAGACTTCAAAAGTTAAAGTGGTTTATGTGTGTGTCACCACAAAGTGGAAAATGTTTTTGATACTAACCTTGGACACCGAATGTTCGTATAACACCCCATTCGTTGATTCGACAAACGATTTTTGTGATAGATATTCCTAATTAAAAACATATTTATTTATACACAGCATTTCTGCCATTTATATTACACATTATTGAAAGAGTGTTTACGAAATAATAATACAATATGAGATATTATTAATTATTACATACATGTAAATAAACAAAAATGAAGGTTTTTATTATGTTTACTATTCAGATATGTGAAACAAACGTTGCTGGACATAACTGTATTGAGAGACCGTGGCGAGCACTGAGTTGACAAGCTACAACATGATCATCATTGTGCACAGCAAAAAGATACAGCATATTTGCTATTTAGGGTTAAAAAAATAGATTGTATATGTATGTATATATACATAAAGATCTTATTTTACTAATAAACTGCAGGGACACTTTTGTTGCAGACTGTTTTTTATAGGGACACAATATCTTCTCCTACATCATTATCATTTATCATATTTGACAAATTAAAGATGTTTTTAGAGAACCCTGCATTAAAACATATATGACCTCTGTATTTATTTATGAATGAAATGATTTATTTTAGTGCTTTTATAAACACTAAAAGAGTCTTTGAAAAATCCCTCACAATGAATGAATTAATGAATGTGTTGAATGCTATATGCGATATTCCTCCCTAGTGAAAATACCCTATTATTTATTAGTATTATTAAAAATGTTGAATTTGTATTTTTGATATGCTGGTTTTACCATTTTTCAGGTTGTTATCGAGTGGGTGACCCACTGGAGGGCGGTTCCGGAGACTCGGACTCCCTCCACTCCTCAAGATCCAGCTCCGGGGCACGCTCCCTGTCGGGACACGAGCCAGACAACGAGGACTCGGACCGCTCCGGCTCCAACGATACCTACCTGCAGCACCAGCCCCCGCCGGCGCCGCTTCCTCCCCCCAGCCACAGACATGATGGTTAATACATTACTAGAGAAAGATAGTATAAACTCGAATATTGTTGAAATATTACCCATATAAATAACAGTTATTAAACAAAAAAATAAAACAGTTGCAAGCTAAAAGTTTACAATGACAGTAACAGATGCCTCCTTAAAACTTGTCACTTAAGTCTATGTAGAATACAGGACTTGATATATCTCTCTTATCATATCTTAACTCGTTTTTTATACCCGCATTTCAAAATATATATTTTTTTTACTTAATGTAGCAGCGTCTCCGCAGGAATTTTTTAGCGCAGTCTTAGTTAATTAAGTCTTAAATGTTTTGATTTAAAAGTACTCCTCACTGATGACTTGTTCTAAAGAGGACTGTATTGTATTGATTTATTTTATTAATAACTAGCGGACCCTACAGACATTGTCCTGCTCTAACATTGGCTTGCCTGCCATTTGGAGTTTGTTGGATTACCGTATTTTTGTTGTCTTTTAATTTTTCTTATCATAGTTGTTTTTAAATAAGATATTAAAATATTGTTATTGTTCTTCGGGTTTTTATTATACGAAATTGTCACTTTATAATTATTATTGAATTCAGTTTACCGATGTTATTTTATTCCGTTTAAATATGCCATTTTGTCACGTGGTTTAATTTGTTTGCTTTTTTGACATTTGCAAAGTCACATTCCACAGTGTAATGTGTAAAAAATGAATAAAATATAATATTCCATTTTTGAGATTTGGAATCGAAAAAACAGGTTAAATTTTCCTTAAGAAAAAAGGGGGTGAAACAACGCATTGATAGTAAAACCGAATTCGTTAATAAATTAAACTATGGTAAAACTCCACTTTTATTAACGATCAAACAACCTAGCCCAAGAGTCCTTGTCGTGCTCAAATCAAAATCATGCAAAAATCACTGCTATAGTGCCATAATCCAGGGAGAAAATACGGGAATACGTGTTAATGAAGAAAAGTCAGACTGCGTTTTACCCTAAGCCCTCTAAAATTATGACACTCAACTCATGCCTAACATGAATTTAGTCTTTATTTAACAGCCAGCCGGGTTTTGACGCGATCTTGACATTTAATTTGAAACCAAAAGAAATTTCAAGAAAAATGTCCGATTGTGTCGTGAAAGCGTGCAAAAACTGTCTGGATAAAAGAAAATAGACTTTTCATTGTGTGATTAAATTTCAAAACTAAAAATTGTTAATATTCATATAATATTGAATTTAAGTAGGTAACTAGGTACCTGTTAATGGTTGAATTCCAAAACATAAACTAAATAGTTTTTTAAATATGGCATTCTTTTTGCAAACGTCAAACTCCGGTCTTCTCACAAACAAAGGGGTGTACTTGCATTGGAATATGATTTTTAAAAATGTATTGAATTTAATATTATTTTACTATTACCAAAAATCCAGTAAAAATAAATAAATACCTAGAAATTATAATCAATTTAGGCAAAAAATCTGATTGAGATCCACAAAAAACAAATGCTGTTTGTAAACATTCAAAAACAAACTTTTTTTATACACAAAAAAAACAACATTTTTCCATTTTTTTGTAAATGCATTCTCCTCGAATGCAACCCTGGTAGATCGATGAATAAAACATTTATGCTCCTTACTTCTTTTTTACATATTAGATTGAAGATTTTTATATCTACGAACACGCACAGCGCAAAGATCTATATTTCTCTGAAAACCGCACGTAAATCGGTTAAGCCGTTTAGGAGGAGTTCGGTGACATCACACGTACAGAGGAAATATAAATATAAAGATTATTAGTAATTTTGGTTTGAAATAAATTGATTTATTTTTATACTGTTACAGAATATATGAATCACGGTGTGTCATACTACAATACCTTTGTTGGATTTGAAAAGGAGAGAGAACCTCCAATTGGTGTTCATAGGGTATGTAGTTTTTTTTGTGTTTATGTTACATATTATGTTGTCTGTGTGTAAACATTATACAAAATGTTTGAATATGTATTTGTAATGTTTTACTTTATGATATTTCAGTCAGCTAGTGGCACAGGCATGGGAATGGGTATGGGGATGTCGGTACCACTGCCATCTGTCCCCATGGCCGTGTGTGAGGAGTTGTATAGTCCCGTAAAGTCGCATCCTGCCCTCCATCACACCCTTAAAGAAACTGATATCGAGAAATTCGCTCAGGACAATCTAAATCTACATTCCAAAGGAATATTTAGGAAAAAGGTAAGAACAGCACAGAAAATTGTATTAAGAGCACAGAGTATACACAATGCATTTATCTGCGTATAGGGAAAAAAGTTGAACAGAAACAAGTAAAAAAAAATAAGACTGAAACTTTAATTTACTTAAATCATTTATCGTTTATTTTTTATAATCAATGAGCTGAATCCGGCAATGCTTTGCTATTGCTAGATTTGAGTACATACTCTTATATATATATTAAATGAACACAATCGAAAGTTGGATATCAACTATTGTATTTAGTTAAAATTAGATATGTACATATACATGATTATTTTTTTGTTTCGGATGACATAAATTGTGAGGATATGTGGTGACAGGGAATTTCGATAAATAGGTATTTGAATGTTGTTTTCCTGTCACTGTCTTGTAGATGCCTCCCTGATGCTATGCGAAAAAGACAACTGCATTTCGTACCTTTTGTTTGTTCATTGATCATATCGACGTTTCCGAGTATCAGAATGAAATTTTCTGTATCGGTATGTTTTGTGGTTTTCAAAAATAGTTACCATATTTGTATACCGCGCACCCGAAGACCGCAGATAAAACTAGTAATTTTTATGGGTTTTTGGATGATTCTAGTTCCCTTAGTAAACTTTATCAGTAAAGCAAAACTATTGAGACACGCCAATGGTAAATATTTAATGCCATAATCCAGGGTGAAAATACGAGAATATGTTTGTATGAAGAAACGTCAGAGCGCATTTCCTCTCGAGATAAAGCATTATAAGGTATACTTACAAAGTTTGCTTCATAATGCTTTTACGTAACCAAAGAAACAGGTTCGGTTTTCTTAAATAAAACCATTGACCTATTAGTACACATGGACACACCCTGAGCCCTCTAAAATTATGACACTTAACTCATGCCCAAACGCTTAAGTCATGGCCAACGCGTATTTAGTTGTTCTTTAACCGCCAGCCGGGTTTGACCTGAGCTTTATATTTCATTTGAAACCCAAATGTCGGATTATGCGTGTTAGCGTGTAAAAACTGTTCGGATAAAAGGAAAAAAGATGGTGTAACTTTTCGTTGATAAGTAGGAACCTAGGTACTTGTATGAATTCCAAAACATAAAATACTTACTTTTCAAAAATAGAATTGTTTCTGCAAATGTCAAGCTCAGCTCTTCTACCAACAGGGGTGTACTTTATGTAAAAATGCGATTTTCATAAATGTATTGAATGTCGGTTAAAATTATTTTAGTATTACCAAAAATTCAGTAAAAAGTAATAAATGGGTAGAATTTGTAAGGAATTGATTGGGATCCATAAACAACGAATGTTTGAAACATTCAAAAACAAACTTTTTTTTATATACAAAAAATTACATCCTTCAATTTTTTGTATATGCATTCTCGGCTAATGCAGCCTTATTCAGCGATGAAAAAAAACATTTACTACATTTCGCTGAAAACCGCATGTAAATCGGCCCAGTAGGTATTCAGTCTATCAAGGACACACTTATGAACATTGCCTTTTATATATAAAATAGGAAGATTGTAGTGAACTTTTACCAAAAATTTTTACTTTCTAGCTTAAATGTTTTTATTATTTATGTTCAAAGCATTAATTTTTTGGTCAAACTTTTTAATGAATGTTAATAAATATTAGTATTTAACCACTTATCGACTTTTTATGTCTACCGGTTTCGAGACATACCCGTCTCTTCGCCAGGACTCTCACTGCATCAACATGCAAATACTAAAATACACTTTCACCTTTACCATCACCGTAGTATACATAGTATTTATGAAAAAATACATAAATTATATGCTGAGTTAGTTGAAGGGGATACAGACACCATAATGTCTGAACATGCAATAAAACTAGGTTGATAATATTCAGCGATATATTGCAGAATGTGTGGTGGTAGGGATTACGAAGTGGAGGAGCTAAGGGGTTGAATGTTACACGATTATTTAAATTTTATTAAACAAATTGCAATACATAACGGCCACCCGCCAACATGAACTGAAACCCTTTTAAATAGAAAACTAAAACAAAAATCGATCAATAAATTCTTAAATACTCCTGTAAATACTAACAAAGATCTATATGTAAATAATTCCTCTACTAAAATTTCAAAATGCTTGCCAAAACATACTAAAAATAACTTTGGAAAATTACTGATAAATTATAAAGATAAACATAATATATAGATTTTATTACTTTTACTCTTTCTTGACAGTAGAGTTTTGTATTGCTTATTCTTAATAATAAAGAAATGTGTAATTTGAATTCCAGGCATCCGTGCGAGACATGCTCTCGTGGACATGTTCTGGAATCAGTCAACCCATGTTGGGGGACAGGAGAGATAAGGCGCACAAGAAGGCAGCGGCTGAGGTGTTCCGACTGGTCCAGATATATATGGGAGATAGAAAGGCTAGACCCGGCATGACGCTTAACTCAGTTGCAATAGATCTACTGCACTCTGCTTACACTAATCCTGCGTAAGTCTGGATTCTGTATTCTTTTGACAATGTATATGTACTTTACAATAGAGTGGTAGACAATATTTTTTTATCAGTTGGAAAAATAATGTTTAAGTGAAATGTCAAATTTACATTATCTGAATATTTTCTTCTTTTAATACTTTTTATGTGTAGTTTTTGAATACTCATTTAATGTTATTGGTTCACACATTTCAAACCCAACCTTGAGTTTTTTGATATAGAAAACATTAAAACAGAATTATTTGTATCGAATATTGTCATTTAAAAATGAACTATTTTTATTAGCAGTCAAAACAATTTATAGAATTTTTCTTTTTAATGCGCAAATATGAAATAAAACTAGGCTCATGATTTTTTTTAAACACTCCCATCTCGGGTTTCTTGGTCTCTTGAAAAATTTAAATTAGGAATGTATTATTATGATATTATGCATTGTTTGCTAAAATTATATTTTTGGTTGTTTAGTTTATTGTCATATTCATAGTTCCCGGGCCGGTACCTGAATCGTAAGACTGATCATCTTACCTTCATGTAACAAAAATGATCAAGATACGCTGCAATCGGTGTACCAATGCAGTGCCCTATGCACCGTTTGATTTGGAAAGGGAATGATGATGAATTAATTGTTGTTTTTAAACCTTATAATAAGGAGATAATTTCAGTATGAAGCTGAAAGTAACTATTGATGTTCGTAGTTTACACTGAAAATTACTACTTCATATGCTCTGAAATAATGTACTCTTTCTTACGGTGTGTACAATTTTTATAGTAAATAATGTTGATTATCTTTTACAGTTTGCGAGATGAATTGTATGTTCAGCTGTGTCGCCAGACTACAGAGAACCCCCAGCGTGACAGCTTACTGCGAGGGTGGGAGTTACTGGCCGTTAGCTTGGCCTTCGTGCCCCCCTCCCCAGCCTTCCAACCCCCACTCCTCAACTACATGAACAGGCACCGCGATCCTGCCTTTGCTGACACATTTCCCGAGGTATTCATTAGTGTTTATACAGGCAAGAGAGCACAATGGTTTTTATTTTCACACAAAATTTTTAACCTGCAGTTGTTCCATTTGTTTTAATGATGGCCTAGATTCTTCAAAGATATGTGTTTCTTGCCCAATTCATCAACCAAAAATTGATTGGAACTGACTCGTGAGAGATGTTTAGTTCACGTACAAGCTCTCAAGCTGTAATGACGATTTTCAATGTTTTCTTTAGTATTCGACATTGAAAGACGTCCAGGGCGAGGCGAGTCTTCAACGCTTCGTACCACCTGAATGCCCCTATTCTCGACAGAAGAGTCACCGTAGGCTTTCTGCAACATTTTCAACATGTCTGAACTCTAAATTTCTTTCGCAACACAAATTTTAGATAAATTCTTTGTTAAAAAAAAAATCCATAGTAAAAGTTGCAATACGCACTAGAGTAAATATACCCGATACTTTTGACTGCTGATAACAAACTAAATGAAAGATCGCGCTCAAACTTTGGGTTAATATAGAGTACAGTTGTGCCAACTTAGTGGGAACAAATATTTATCAGAAAAATCATTTACCAGGCCTTTTAAATGACTCAGTCCCGGTA